>NW_027915272.1:0-1410 GCF_054177405.1 Leptonychotes weddellii
AGGGAAAGATGCTACATGACTGCATGTTGGAGTATTTTCCAGGTTCTGCCTTTATCATCTAGAAGGTGTCTCTAGAGAAATTCCCGATAACAACAGGTAGCCTGTTCTTTCCTGAACCAGCCGTCCTATGACCTGGTTGAATTTCGGGGCACTGGGGTTGCAGGGCTGATCCCCCTACTGGTGCGGGGCGCGGCTGCTGGCCAGGCAACACCGATCCCCCCATGCTGCCTTGTATCAGGGATGTCAAAATGTTAAAAAAAAAAGAAAATGCGTCTTAAAAATTGCCAAAATGAATGTACTTTGATTCCTTTTGGCTTCAGGAATATTCGTTCAGCTTTTTGGTTGCTTTTGCTTATTATTTTTGGTACTTTGGTTCTTTATATTCCTCCCCCACCCCATAGTTTATATAGAATCCATTTGATCTTAAAGCTGGGAACGTTGTTCTTCGAGTGATACAAGTTTGATGATTTAAAATTCCATCTGCTCTGTGGTTTTAATCGTACTGCTTGTTACCAGGAAGTAATTCCCATAATCCTAATATGTTCAGTGTTTTTAATTGATTTCAGAAGTCCCAAGTATGCCAGGAAAGGTCTATTTGTAAGTTCAGAGCAGGATGTCTTTAGTGCGAGGAGATGCCGCGCGGGGCGGCAGGTTTCACTCAGTGAAGGCAAGAGTGCTGTGCTCCCCACGTCACAGGTGGGTAGTCAAGAGATGCCGTCTACAACTGACAGGCACACAACACTGGTGCTTCCAGCTCCTATAGCAAATAAACCCTGAGATCCTGATCTTTTAACCAAGTATGGTTTCTTTTCCAGTCACTAAAAGCTAAATTATTTACTTAGCACAAGGCCTTCAGGATGGCAAATCAAGGACCCAGGTCCTCCCGCCTTGTGGATTGGCCATCTCCTACTATTTTAGGATATTTTCGTCCTTACTTTAGAACGGGAAAGGACCAGAGAGTTCTGAGAGTGTGACCCAGGCTGCTCGCCTGGGCCAGGCCTGAGAGTGGCTTGCCTTTCTGCCCTATTCCAGCTCGAACAGAGCCTTGCAGAAAAGGAGACTGAGAAAGGCCATGTGGACTTGTGACGAGCGGGAAAAGGAAGATCAGTTTGGTGAATCATATGCGAGTTTCCTCCAAAATGGATAAAGAAACCATGATTCAAATTTATTATTAAAATGATTATGGTAATAAAAATAAATCAAAAAAATATAAGAAAAGTTGGTAAGAAGAGAGGAAGAGAACCACTGAGGAAAAGTAAATGGAATTCTCCACCATCTACAGCTGGTGGTTGAGCGATTCTGTATGAAGTGGATAAATCTAGAGACGGATGCACATGCTTGTTCCCCAGGCTCAGAAGGGATGCTGGGGCACCAGCAGGCACACGCTTGTCCCTCAGCTCAGGAAGGGAT
>NW_027915273.1:0-230 GCF_054177405.1 Leptonychotes weddellii
AGCCCAGAGATCTTCTGAAAATGTATCTAATCTCTCCTGTCACTCCATCTTCTGATAATATGGCTCCACTCTCTTCACTGTCTTGCTCAAGGACCATCAGTGGCTCCCTAGTGCCTCCAGGAGAAAGTGCAGACTCTAGCCTGGCACCTACAGCCTTCTCCAATAGAGACCCACCTAGTGCTCCATCTGCCCTGGCCTACGCCTGACACTAGAAGAGAGTCTACAGAGAC
>NW_027915274.1:0-230 GCF_054177405.1 Leptonychotes weddellii
TGAAACACACCGTCTCACAAATAATTAATAACCTACAAATGCAATAATTGTGCCTTAGTCTTGGGGCTGAAGGGAATTCTGAGAAGTTGCTGCAGATGACCATATTCTCTTTGCTTAAAGACCTTAGTCCCTGGTGGTCCTCTGCATAAACATCCTTTTCCCTGCCATTTCTTTTTCTTCCTTCCTTTTTTTTTTTTTTTAAGTAGGCTCCACGCCCAGCGTGGAGCCCA
>NW_027915275.1:0-230 GCF_054177405.1 Leptonychotes weddellii
CAGGCTTCCCGCCAAGCAGGGAGCCTGATGTGGGGCTGGATCCCAGGACCCTGGGATCATGACCTGAGCGGAAGGCAGACGCTTAATGACTGAGCCAGCCAGGCGCCCCCCGATATTGTTGAAGGTTAACAAAGGCAATAAGAAAAAAATAATCAGTATGATATTTGGAGAAAATATCAAGTTATTTTTAGTATGTTATTATTTTTCACTGGATTTTATAACTAGGAAGC
>NW_027915276.1:0-230 GCF_054177405.1 Leptonychotes weddellii
ATGTCAATTTATTAAAATGGTAATAGACCCATTCTATGTTCATATAAATAATTTTAGAAAAATTTTATTTTCTAGAAGAGGGCAGGATGCGGTTCTGTTGCCCTCACCCCGTTGTAAACCCCACAGCCCCAGACCCGCCTTTGCTCCGTGCACCCGGGTCTCTGCAGAGGCAGCTGCGGCCCAGGCCTCACACTTGGGGTGCAGGCTGGCCAGAGAGGACCCCCTGCAGA
>NW_027915277.1:0-230 GCF_054177405.1 Leptonychotes weddellii
AACCAGCTGAGCCACCCAGGCGCCCTCCACTGTGGTTTTGATTAGCATTTCTCGGTTTAGTGATATTTAGTACTTTTTCACGTACCTTTTGGCCGTCTGTATGTCTTCTTTGGAAAAATGTCTACTCAGATCCTCTGTCCACTTTATAATTGGATTGGTTGGTATTTTGTTTTTTGCTTTTGTCTTTTGGGTTTTTTTTTGTTTTGTTTTTGTTGTGTTTTGTTTGCTAT
>NW_027915278.1:0-230 GCF_054177405.1 Leptonychotes weddellii
TCTCTCTGTCAAATAAATAAATAAAAATCTTAAAAAAAAAAAAAAGTTTATATGGAAACACAAAAGACCCAGAGCAATATTGAAGAAGAACAAAGCTGGAGGACTGACTTTAATCAACTTCTAAGTTTACTATCTAAAGCTGCAGTATTCAAGATGGTGTAGTATTGGAAAAAGAACAGATGAACAGACCACTGGAATAGAATAAAGAGCTAAGAAATGGGCCCAAGCAA
>NW_027915279.1:0-230 GCF_054177405.1 Leptonychotes weddellii
GAAACAAAATAATCACAGTGATAAAAGTACGATTGTACTCAATCAGAAAGAAATATAAGTCTGTGAGCGTTGAAACTAAGGAAACGGACTGAGGAGGAATCTGGAGCAGAATCTGAAGGGTGGCGAAAGTCAAGTGGGGGTGGGGAGCAGCCTAAAAGGGCAGAGAGCAGAGAAAGGATTGCAGGCCACAGGAACAGCAGGTACAAAGGCCCTGTGTCTGGAAGCGTGAC
>NW_027915280.1:0-230 GCF_054177405.1 Leptonychotes weddellii
CCAAAAAAATCTATCACCCATCCATCATTCGTCTACAATCATACTAGGGATATTACAGTGCTCATTAATAAATATTAGAAATAAAAATACAGCTTTATCTATGAAATATGAAAGACTTTAAGCTTTTTTCCCTAAAAACATCCCCACATTACACAAGCAAAGAAAATCCTTCAAGCAATAAGCAACTCCATAAAAACTAATAATGCATATCTTGCTAAACATGCTGTTAG
>NW_027915281.1:0-230 GCF_054177405.1 Leptonychotes weddellii
AAGAGAGGAAGGGAGAGAAGGAGGAAGGGAGAAAGAAGGAAAGGAAGGAAGGAAGGAAGGAAAGAAGAAAGAAAGAAAGAAAGAAAGGAAGGAAGGAAGAAAGAAAGAAATGAATATTGGGGGCCTGACAGGGATGGGGCTAGCTTTCCAGCTTCTTCTGTAAAATGATTTCAAGGCACAAATCCAAAATTCTCTGCCCCATCACTCAGCATCTTGCTGCCTGGCCAACA
>NW_027915282.1:0-230 GCF_054177405.1 Leptonychotes weddellii
CAGGGAGCCTGGGTGGCTCAGTTGGTTAAGTGACTGCCTTCGGCTCAGGTCATGATCCTGGAGTCCCGGGATCGAGTCCCGCATCAGGCTCCCTGCTCGGCGGGGAGCCTGCTTCTCCCTCTGACCCTCCCCCCTCTCATGTGCTCTCTCTCATTCTCTCTCTCTCAAATAAATAAAATCTTTAAAAAAAAAAAATTTTAAAAAGATTTTCAAGAAAACTTTTGAACCTC
>NW_027915283.1:0-1410 GCF_054177405.1 Leptonychotes weddellii
TGGGCACAACTCCTATACTATACACAATGGATAATAACAGGAGACAAAAAGCAACATAAAGGAGGAATATTGTTTTATTGAATGAGAGGTCAGAAAACACTTCTCTGATTAAGGAATATTTAAGAGTTACCTAAAGATCATGAGAGAGCAGGCTCAGCAGGAATCTGAGAGAAGAGACTTCTAGGCAGGGGATAGCAAACTGGTCTATGTTCAACTGCACTTGTCTTTCCCTGATGGCCAGTGAAAGGGAATCACTGGGCTGGACCGATGCCCAAGACAGTGCAGTGTGGTGAATTAACAAAGGAGAAGCCAGGTCAGTGCCATTCACATCAAGACCCATCACTAATAGGATGTTAAGTCTTTTAAGGCTTCTATACCCCTATCTGTGTCTTGTGGATTATAGTAGGAAAGTGGGCTGGGAAGTGGGCAGGAAGAGAAGGAAGGGACCCTCTCCTTTATTCTTCACTGGTCTGGTAATAGAGGAAATCCACGTGAAAGAACAATGAGGCACTGGGAGCAATCCATGGGAGCACTAGGGTCTGCTGGAGGGAAGAAAACCTGCAGTGAGCCTGCCAGAAGCCCAGTGTGCCCACCTTGGGCCAAGCGCCAGCACAAGGAGAACTCCTTTGCCTTGGCCCAGAGACTGGGGGCACAAATTCCAATCTCAGCATGCCATCCTTTAGCTCAAACAGCAAAGGGTGACTTGCTAGTCATAGATTTATGGTGATATTTATCTTGGTCAAAACTCATGTTCATGTCCATCACAATGATGTACTTCGTGGCTCACCAACTGAACTTCCAGAGTGCCCACCAGAAAATGTTTCAGCCAATGGTTCAGTTGTTAACTCTGACAACACTTCTGGCCTGCATCCTGCTTCATCCCACCATGGGAAGCTCAGTGAAATTAATCTGGAATGAAACCTGGAGGTATTGCTCCTTCTCTCTCCTTTAAAAGGAACAAGCCTTAAGCAGGAAGCTCCCTCTCCCTGACCTCTGGCCCATCCTCATACCTGTAGGATTTCCAGAGCCCTTAAACATGAGAGCAGCAACAAGGAGGACAAAGGTCATTGGGCAAAACCTCTATTAGCCAAGTGTCTTCAAATCCAAAAGATATCTATTTCCAAGCCTTGAACCCTAAATGTTTCTCCCTAGGCATAAGTAAAAGCAGATAAAGAAAGCCTTTTGTTTCTGGTTCACCTACAGGCCCTCCTAGGGATCCTATCTTTCAGTCTTACGAATGCTTTTCTTTTCTTTTTTTTTTTTTCTCTTATGAGCTCTTTATTTATTTATTTTTATTCTTATGTTAATCCCCATACATTACATCATTAGTTTTAGATGTAGTGTTCCATGATTCATTGTTTGTGCATAACACCCAGTGCTCCATGCAGAATGTGCCCTCCTCAATACCCA
>NW_027915284.1:0-230 GCF_054177405.1 Leptonychotes weddellii
TCTTTCATCCTGATCATTACCCAAGAAGGAACTGAGAGCTGATGATGCCTTTCTGAGGACAGAGATACTCAATAGCCAAATTTCCTTACTACTGTGTGTGGCCCAGGATGTGATAAGAGAGGTAGACAAAAATATTTTCGAGTCGATTTTTGCCAAGGCTGTCCCACCACTTAAAAAACCCGGTAAATAGTAGATGCTTGTAAATAGTACAGGACATTGAAAGTCCTTCA
>NW_027915285.1:0-230 GCF_054177405.1 Leptonychotes weddellii
GGCCTACAGCTCCCCACTCTCTGCTCCCACCGGCTTCATCCAGTTGGCTCCATGTGGCCAGTCCTTCAGCTTGGTGTCACGTCCTCCAGGAAGCCTTCCTAGACTCCCCAGGGGCATCAGCGACCTGCTCCTCACATGACCCCTCTGACCACAGGCCTCTCTGCCTCACGAGTCTCCAGGTCACTCCCAGATAGAAGGGTCTCCTCGAGCCAGTGGGCGGCGTGACTGAC
>NW_027915286.1:0-230 GCF_054177405.1 Leptonychotes weddellii
TCTGTAGGTTATGTAGAAATAGCCCTTTCTGCAATGAGACTCTGCAATGAAGAGTAAAGAATGGAGGGGCGGGGTGCATGGATGAAAAGAAATTCAAAACAGAAATCGACCTATTGTCATGCGTAGCCCTGTGTGAGGCAGCAAAATATTAAAAAATCATTTTTTACGTTTTTGGCTTGCAAGTTGGTGATTATAGTTTTAGGTGTGATAAAGATACAATGGCTATGTAA
>NW_027915287.1:0-230 GCF_054177405.1 Leptonychotes weddellii
AATTTTGGAAACACCGTATCTTCCTTATGAATTGAAATTTGATCATTATAAAGTGACCCTCCTTAAAGCAAAAAGTGTTTCTAGAGATAAAGTCTTTATCTCATTTTGAGATACCTATACTAGTTTTGTTTTGGTTAGTATTTGCCTGGTATCTTTTTCAGTTCTTTAATGTGTGACCTTTGTTTTCTTTTTTTTTTTTATTCTTATGTTAATCCCCATACATTACATCA
>NW_027915288.1:0-230 GCF_054177405.1 Leptonychotes weddellii
AATCCATTGTCAAATCTGAGGTCCTGAAGATTTACCTCTGCTTTTTCCTAATACTTTTTATAACTATAGTTCTTTTATTAGAGTTGTTGATTTTGAATGAATTTTTGTATATGGAGTGAGGTAGTGAGTCCAACTTGATTTTATTTGCATGTGCCTATCCTGTTGTCAAGCACGCTTTGTTTCAGAGATTCTTTCCCCCGTTAAATGATCTTGACATATTTTTCTAAATC
>NW_027915289.1:0-230 GCF_054177405.1 Leptonychotes weddellii
GAGAGAGAGAGAGAGAGAATGAGAGAGCGAGCACAGCAGGGAGGGATAGGGGGAGAGGGAGAGTCTCAAGCAGACTCCCCGCTGAGTGCAGAGCTCAAGCTCCATCTCACCACCCTGAGATCATGACCTGAGTGGTAATCGAGAGTAGGACACTTAACTGACTGAGCCACCCAGGCACCCCATGCACATCTTTTTAAAAGCAACTTTACCTTTATCTTCTTTCCATAATA
>NW_027915290.1:0-230 GCF_054177405.1 Leptonychotes weddellii
CATTGTCTCTCATGGTTCGTCTACCCCTCTGATTTCCCCTGCTTCATTCTTCCCCTCTTGCTACCTTCTTCTTCTTTTGTTTTCCTAACATATATTGCATTATTTGTTTCAGAGTTAGAGATCTGAGATTCAACAGTCTTGCACAATTCACAGCGCTTACCAGAGCACATACCCTCCCCAGTGTCTATCACCCAGTCATGCCCTTGCCGCCCCCCCCCCCCCCCCCCCCC
>NW_027915291.1:0-230 GCF_054177405.1 Leptonychotes weddellii
AAACTCACCTTCAAGACTGTTCAATACTTGAATCAGTAAAGAAACCACCGTACAAAGATCAAGTGTCTCATGTAGGTTGATTGTAGCTGGTCACTAGAATCTTTGATTTCTTTTGAAAACACTTGGCTAGATCTAAATGAGGAAGCATCAAGATGTAGGAAGTGAAGGATTTTAAGGAGTATGCAAGAGAGGATTCAAGGCCATCTGAAGCTTAAATTCTGATTGCTAGT
>NW_027915292.1:0-230 GCF_054177405.1 Leptonychotes weddellii
CTACTTTTGTATCTTTGGGGTAAATACCCAGTAGTGCAATTGCTGGATCATATGGTAGCTCTATTTTCAACTTTTTGAGGAACCTCCATACTATTTTCCAGAGTGGCTGCACCAGCTTGCATTCCCACCAACAGTAAACACTTACTCTTCACGGGGCACTGTGTCAGGCACTGTGGGAGTACAAAGCTATGTACAAAATGGTTTCTGCCTGCAACAAGTTGGAAGACGAC
>NW_027915293.1:0-230 GCF_054177405.1 Leptonychotes weddellii
AACTGACTGAACCGCCCAGGCGCCCCAGGGATCATGATATCAACATTGTGCAGGACACATCTGTGGCCAAGAAACATTAAATGAGAGGAGGAAGGACATCAGAGTGTGGGCTACTTTTCATAATGACTGCATTATAGAGACAGCTATTTATGCAGCAAATGACACAGTCACACTTGTCATGAAGCAGAAACTGTAAGACGTAATAGGAGAAACAGAAAGAAATCCCACTA
>NW_027915294.1:0-1410 GCF_054177405.1 Leptonychotes weddellii
GAGTTCATGATGCCCATGGCCTTGGACGAGATGCCCGTGTCGGGGTGCACCTGCTTCAGCACCTTGTACACGTACACCGAGTAGCTCTCCTTGCGGCTGCGCTTGCGCTTCTTGCCGTCCTTCTTCTGCGCCTTGGTCACCGCCTTCTTGGAGCCCTTCTTCGGGGCCGGAGCCGACTTGGCGGGTTCAGGCATGGTAAAGCTCTGACACCAAAACCTAGTAGAGTGAAAGCTGAGCGTGGGGTTGGCCTACTTTTATATGGCTTGTATGCAAATAGCGGCTTAATCTGTCTTAATGCCTGATTGGAGCAAATCAGCCAGTAGAAACATTTTATGCAAATCAGGAGAATTCAAATCCACTTTTTGATTGGCTGTTTATGTGGCAGCAATTCTAGATTCTTTTCTCCATCAGAAAAAAGTATTTTCAAAACAGCAAAAGTTTAATGTCTCGTCACTAGTACCTATTTATGAGCCTTGCGGCTCCCTAGATCCCCACCTAAAGAGACAAAAGCCTGATACAAATTTATGATCCTGTTTGCCTGCCAAATTGCAGTTACCCGGATACTAAATGAAGGAAAGAGAACACAAAAATTAGCTAAATATTTAAATGTTTTCACAATTATGCCATGGCATTCCCAGTTTGATCAAAGTCGGCAAAATTTAAGCTTTCAGAGTCAGAGGATCGTCACATTTAAACAGCGGTGCAGTTTTTATGTTCCCTAAAAACAGTGTCTGGAAGTGGTGTCTGTGTTTGTTAATGTGTTCGGAGTTATGGGATAGGGTGTTTCCATTGCTAAAATAAAACGTTTCTTCAAAGTCAGAAGCTTTGAGAAATGATAAAAAGGACGAAACTGGACTGGGTCAATCACGTCCAAGAACAGAGCTTCTGAAGCCACTCAGGAACCGTCAATTTTCATTTTCATCTCTTCCCAAATTTAATCCCCAAACAAGGTGATTAAAACAAAACCAGTTAAGGAACTGTAAAGCAAAATACAGGCTGGGTAAGGGACGCAGAATTATAAGTGAGAAGATCCGTCTTTCAACGCTAGACTTTCTCAAGTGAGTCCTGGTAGCCAATCACAAGGCCCATCAAGTCACTTAATTCACGGCGCAGAATTTGAAGATTCGGACCAATCAGGAGGACGTTGCCTTTATAAATAAGAGCCGACGCAAAGGCACTTGCAGTTGTAAACCGTGTTTGCAAAGCCTCGTCATGGCTCGCACGAAGCAGACGGCCCGCAAGTCGACCGGCG
Organism: Leptonychotes weddellii; assembly: GCF_054177405.1. NCBI lineage: Eukaryota > Metazoa > Chordata > Mammalia > Carnivora > Phocidae > Leptonychotes > Leptonychotes weddellii. Next base: position 1,253 of record NW_027915294.1, read on the forward strand.
GCAAGGCCCCGCGCAAGCAGCTGGCCACCAAGGCGGCCCGCAAGAGCGCGCCGGCCACCGGCGGCGTCAAGAAGCCGCACCGCTACCGGCCCGGCACGGTGGCCCTGCGCGAGATCCGGCGCTACCAGAAGTCCACCGAGCTGCTGATCCGCAAGCTG
>NW_027915295.1:0-230 GCF_054177405.1 Leptonychotes weddellii
ACTCTAAGATGGCTTCTCATCAGTCCATAAGTACCCATAGCTAGTTCTGCCAGCATTTTTGGTTTGCAGATTATGTGTTGTATGAGGCAAAACATAGCAACACAAACATTTAAATTGCCCCCATGTTTTACAACCTCAACTGCTGTATTTTATATAAAGGCCACAAAATGAATATGGTTACTGATGAAAATTGGATATACACCAAGGACTCTGCATGCTGAACTTGAGAA
>NW_027915296.1:0-230 GCF_054177405.1 Leptonychotes weddellii
GCCACCCAGGCGTCCCTGTTTTTTTTTTTTAATTTCTATGAAAAATTCCATAGGGATTGCATTGAATCTGTAGATGGCTTTGGGTAGTATGGACATTTTAACAATATTAATGCTTCCAATCCATGAGCATGGGATATCTTTCCATTTATTTGTGTCTTCAATTTCTTTTATCTATGTCTTATAGTTTTGTTTTTTTTTTTCTTCTTCAAAGATTTTATTTATTTATTTGA
>NW_027915297.1:0-230 GCF_054177405.1 Leptonychotes weddellii
ATATACAGAAATCTTAACAATTAACAACTATCTGTGATTCTGAAACACCGGTATGGAAGAGGATGTTTTTGTGAAGTTAATTGTTTTGGGGAATTAAAAAAAATGGGGTTGAGCATTCAATATCCTTGTATAAAATCAGAAATCATTTCTGTATTCTGTGGGTGAATGGATTATGAGATGTAAAGAATGACTGAAAGTTTGGTGGAAAAGACCAGGAGGCCCTGCATTGA
>NW_027915298.1:0-230 GCF_054177405.1 Leptonychotes weddellii
GTACAGTGACAAAGGAAATGGGACACTTTGCGGGACACCTTTATTAAGGAACTGTGGAAAACACACCAGGAAAAGTGACAGAGAAAAAAAGAAGACAAGAAAGAAAAGAGACAGGAAGGTAGGAAAAGGAACTAAATAAATAATGTTGCATAAACTAAAACCAGAGACAGAGTTTAAGAAAGAGGGCTAGCAATATGGATCAGAAAATCTTTGTGATTGGTCACTGGAAA
>NW_027915299.1:0-230 GCF_054177405.1 Leptonychotes weddellii
ACCAGTTAGAATGGCAAAAATGGACAGGGAGAGAAACAACAAATGTTGGAGAGGTTGTGGAGAAAGGGGAATCCTCTTACACTGTTGGTGGGAATGCAAGTTGGTACAGCCACTTTGGAAAACAGTGTGGAGATTCCTCAAAAATTTAGAAATAGAGATACCCTATGACCCAGCAATGGCACTACTGGGTATTTACCCCAAGACAGAGATGTAGTGAAAAGAAGGGCCAT
>NW_027915300.1:0-230 GCF_054177405.1 Leptonychotes weddellii
AACAATTTTTTCAAGGGCAGAGGTAATGGAGATCTGCCCTTACCCACCTCTACACATAGGATTTTGTCCTCTTTTTTGTGTGTGATTTGTGCAGCAAGCTAAGAAGGTCATTGAAGATAAGCAGCGACTGAAAACCAGTGGTAACAGAATATTGGCATTATGAATGAGATTTCAAGCAACACTTTGTGTATTCTGTGCAGTGCAGCTGGTATTTGTGAAATTCTGGGTGT
>NW_027915301.1:0-230 GCF_054177405.1 Leptonychotes weddellii
CCTAACAGGTTAACACCCTCCCTGAGATTGATGAGAATCTCAACCCCTCGAGATCCCGCTTTCTGGACTTCTCTGCATGTGTGGGCTTAGGACAGAGTCCAAAAGTCTCTTAGTTGGTCTAAAAGACTCTTCACACTCAACTTCTGCTGCTTCCTCCTATGACCTCTATCATTCCAGTCAAACTGAACTACTTGCAATCTTCAGGATGCTTCTTCCAGATTCTTTACACA
>NW_027915302.1:0-230 GCF_054177405.1 Leptonychotes weddellii
ACGATGTCCCCACTGACACCGGGGTGGAGGAAGGGAGCAGGTAATAAAGAGGTAAATGAGAAATACAAACCAGGTACCTTTAGTTATTGGTGTAAGTGCTTTAAAGAAAACAAAACAAGGTAATGTGGAAGTGGGGAGGGAATTATTTTAGATTGGGCAGTAGGAGGGCCTTTCTGATGAGGTAATCTTAGAGCTGAGCTCTGAATATCAAGAAGGAGTTACCATCTGGA
>NW_027915303.1:0-230 GCF_054177405.1 Leptonychotes weddellii
TATATGCAAACAATGAATCATGGAACACTATATCAAAAACTAATGATGTAATGTATGGTGATTAACATAACATAATAAAATAAAATTTAAAAGAAGAAAAATTACTCTATGTAATATAACATTTAATAATAGAATAATTATTTTATATTTTAATTATTATGTTACATAATTGATATATAATTGTATTCTATAAATATGTAGTTATATATTAATTTAATAATATAATACAA
>NW_027915304.1:0-230 GCF_054177405.1 Leptonychotes weddellii
GGGGGAGTCAAAAATTATAGGCTTATTTTCGACTGCATGGGGAGCCAGCACTGCTAACCCCTGCCTTGTTCAAAGGTCAATTGTACTTTAGTGAGCTGCAATCAGCAGAATAAAAAATAAAAAATGATAAAATAAAACAGAATCAGATTGTGTCCAAATCAGGGGCACCTGGGTGGCTCAGTCGTTAAGCGTCTACCTTTGGCTGGGGTCATGATCCCAGGGTCCTGGGA
>NW_027915305.1:0-1409 GCF_054177405.1 Leptonychotes weddellii
GTATGTGGTCTATTCTGGAGAAAGTTCCATGTGTGCTCGAGAAGAATAAGTATTCTGTTGTTTTAGGGTGGAATGTTCTGTATATATCTATGAGGTCTGTCTGGTGTGTCAATCAAAGCTCTTATTTCTTTATTGATTTTCTGCTTAGATGATCTGTCAGTTGCTGAGAGTGGAGTATTGAGGTCTCCTACAATTAATGTATTTCTATCAATATGACTCTTTATTTTGGTTAACAGTTGGCTTATGTAGTTGACTGCTCCCAAGTTGGGGGCATATATATTTACAATTTTTGGATCTTACTGTTGGTTAGACTTTTTAAAAATGATATAGTGACTTTTTGTGTCTCTAACTACAGTCTTTAGCTTAAAATCTAATTTTTCTGATATAAGAATTTCTACCCCAGCTTTCTTTTGAGGTCTGTTGGCATGGAAGATAGATCTACATCCCCTCACATTCCGTCTGGATGTATCCGTAGGTTCAAAATGAGTCTCTTGAAGACAGCATATGGATGGGTCCTGTCTTTTTTTTTATTATTATTATGTTATGTTAATCACCATACATTAAATCATTAGTTTTTGATGTAGTGTTCCATGATCCCTTGTTTGTGTATAACACCCAGTGCTCCATGCAGAACATGCTCTCTTTAATACCCATCACCAGGCTAGCCCATCCCCCCACTCCCCTCCCCTCTAGAAACCTCAGTTTGTTTCTCAGAGTCCATAGTCTCTCATGGATCGTCGCCCCCTCCGAGGTCCCCCCTGACATTTTTCCCTTCCTGCTATCTTCTTCTTTTTTTTTTTTTTAACATATAATGTATTATTTGTTTCAGAGGTACAGGTCTGTGATTCAACAGTCTTACACACTTCACAGCACTCACCGTAGTAATACCCTCCCTAATATCTATCACAAAGCCACCCCATCCCTCCAACCCCTCACCAATCCAGCAACCAAACAAACAAGTTTGTTTCCTGAGCTTAAGAATTCCTCATATCAGTGAGATCATATGATACATATCTTTCTCTGATTGACTTATTTCGCTCAGCATAATATCCTCCAGTTCCATCCACATCGTTGCAAATGGCAAGATTTCATTCCTTTGATCACTGCATAATATTCCATTGTATATATATACACCACATCTTCTTTGTCCATTCATCTGTCGATGGACATCTTGGCTCTTTCCATAGTTTGGCTATTGTGGACATTGCTGCTAAAAACATCGGGGTGTATGTACCCCTTCCGATTCCTACATTTGTATCTTTGGGGTAAATACCCAGTAGTGCAATTGCTGGGTCATATGGTAGCTCTATTTTCAACTTTTTGAAGAACCTCCATACTGTTTTCCAGAGTGGCTGCACCAGCTTGCATTCCCACCAACAGTGTAGGAGGGTTCCACGCCAACATCTGTC
>NW_027915306.1:0-230 GCF_054177405.1 Leptonychotes weddellii
ATCCGGTCTTTCGATGTTTGGACTGCAGTCTCATGAGATTTTGCACTGGAATCCCCTTCTGCTCCCGTACCTGCCCTGCACCCACACTGACATGGGGGCTTGCGGGGGACTCTTTCATTCATCTCGTCCTTGATTTTGGGGTGCCCCTTGACTCCGTGATACTGGGCGCACCCCCCAATTTCTTTCTGAGTGAGTGAGCTTCGCTGTTAGCTGCGCTGTAGTGGGGAGAA
>NW_027915307.1:0-230 GCF_054177405.1 Leptonychotes weddellii
CAATGTGATACATTAACAAAAGAAAGAACAAGAATCATATGATCTCAATAGATGCAGAAAAAGATTTTGACAAAGTACAGCATCCTTTCCTGATCAAAACTCTTCATAGTATAGGGATCGAGGGTACATACCTCAATATCATAAAAGCCATCTATGAAAAACCTATAGCGAATATTATTCTCAATGGGGAAAAACTGAGAGCTTTCCCCCTAAGGTCAGGAACGCGGCAG
>NW_027915308.1:0-230 GCF_054177405.1 Leptonychotes weddellii
CTCTTACCACACAGAGTCAAGTGGGATCCACAGCCATAGGGGCTATACCCATCCTAAATGGTGGGTGCTACCTCTCCTGCTGTCAGCAAGGGGATTTATTCCAAATTAATCCTCTGCTTTTTTGAGTCTTTGAGTCACTTAGATTCAGACTCTTAGGTGGGACCATGTGATTTGCTGAGTAGATGTCACATGCCCTTGTCGTTGCTGCCGGGAAACTGGGTAAGAAAATA
>NW_027915309.1:0-230 GCF_054177405.1 Leptonychotes weddellii
AGCAGGCAAATTCCTTGAGGTTGGGGTGAGTAACGTAGGCAGGTCAACTGAGCTTGCAAATGCTACCTAATTGAATTTAAGTAAATTTTAAAAACTTCCAATATTGAGCAACATTTGACTGAAATCAAGTATTGGCTCCAAAATGAAGTAAGCACAGAACAAGCCACTTAATCACCTGCAATTGTTGAATGAAAGCTTCGTATGAAAGGAAGAAACTATTCCCCCTCTTC
>NW_027915310.1:0-230 GCF_054177405.1 Leptonychotes weddellii
TCTAGAGGGGAGGGGGGTGGGGGGATGGGTTAGCCTGGTGATGGGTATTAAAGAGGGCATGTACTGCATGGAGCACTGGGTGTTATACACCCACAATGAATCATGGAACACTACGTCGGAAACTAATCATGTGCTCTATGGTGACCAACATAACATAATAAAATAAAATTTAAAAAGTACCATAAAGAAAAAAAAAAAGAAACTCAATGATCAGTCAAGGTCCCTGTACA
>NW_027915311.1:0-230 GCF_054177405.1 Leptonychotes weddellii
CCACCCCTAACCCCCCGGGCTATGGGAACCGCTGTTCTACTCTCTGCCTCTATGAGCTGCCTTTTAGATTCCCTATATGAAGAAGAACATACAGCATTTGTCTTTGTCTGACTTATTTCACTGGGAATTCTGTGGCTGTGAGAAATGGTTGATGGTTTTTCCTACTCAGAATCCGGTCCCTTTTCTGCAGGTACTACTTCGATGATGTTCTTTGGATAACCTTTTTTCTA
>NW_027915312.1:0-230 GCF_054177405.1 Leptonychotes weddellii
GTCATAATTCTAGGGGCTCCTGAGGAAATAACTAGAGTCAGTGCGTAGAAGGGGGTGACTTTTCCAACTACAAGACCTCACCTAACTGAGCATCCACCAGTGAAACTGGCTGCACAGTCCCCCTGGGAGCCAGTCAGCAGCATGTCACTGACAGTCCCAGCAGGAGCCAGGGATGCTGACGCTGGGAAATTCCTACAGCGGGTAAGGCATTCAACTCGGACATCCCAGAC
>NW_027915313.1:0-230 GCF_054177405.1 Leptonychotes weddellii
AAAAGCAGAGGCTCTCAGTTGCCTGACTTCCGAGGGGCTGCCTGTCACCAATGAATAAATATTTGGTGCCACCTGCATGCAGGCCTGGTCACCTTGAGTAGCCCAGCTCGGGCTCTGCTGACTCTGTGACCTCAGACAAGTCCCTCCCCGGCTTCGGTGTCTCCTTCCAAACCTGAGGGGGGTGGGTGGCCCTATCCCGAAGCTGTCTTCCGGGACCCAGCCTCCGGGGC
>NW_027915314.1:0-230 GCF_054177405.1 Leptonychotes weddellii
ATATTGGAATTCAACAATTAAGTAAATGGATAGCAGAGGGTGGTAGCCAGGTTTCTCACTACTGGAGTGGGAGATTACAAGTAAGCAGTAGGAGGAGCCTAGAATGATCTATGAGTTAGCGTTGGAGGCATCAGTATAAACTAATGTTTAGTTTAATATAGATACAGATGACTACCTAGAGAAATGTTTATAGATATGTGTATAAATTCCAGTAACAGTACACACATATA
>NW_027915315.1:0-230 GCF_054177405.1 Leptonychotes weddellii
GTAAATTTGACAGGATTTCAGGGAGAGTCTCTGCCTGGACTCATCCTAGAACACTTGGTGCCACACCTATTTTGGAGTTGCACAGCCCAGGTATGTACAAGGTGTGGCATGAAAGGATTGATCTCAACTGAAATCATAAGTGACATATTCCCGGCCTCCTTTTGCTGCATTATTTTCTTCTTATGAGAACTTTGTTACTACTTAGCACTTCATTCTTCTCATTGTATGAA
>NW_027915316.1:0-1409 GCF_054177405.1 Leptonychotes weddellii
AAAAAAAAAAATCTGTCCCATCAGCCCAGAGGGCTCTGCAAATCACATCCTGTTGCTCCCCATTCATGGCTCCCCATTATTCTTAAGAACAAAAGAATACACTACAAAACAAAAAGAAATCACTTTCTATTGACTGCCTACCATAACCCAAGCACCGCTATTCTTTCAGCATTTTCCTTAAAAATCCAATCTCTTCACCATCTCTGATCTGACCCCTGCAAGCTTCTCCAACTGCAGCTGCTATCCTTGGCATGTCACCATCAAGCTATTACAGTATCATTGACTATATTTCCTATGCTGTGCCTTTTATTCCCATGACTTATTCATTCCATAACTGGAAGCCTATATCTCCCACTCCCCTTCACCCATTTTGCCCATCCCTCCTCCATCTTCTGTCTGGCAACCATCAGTTTCTTATCTGTATTTATAGGTCTGATTCTGCTTTTTTTTTGTTCATTCATTTGTTGTTTTGTTTTGTATTTTTTTTTTAGATTCCGCATATGAGTGAAATCATGTGGTATTTGTTTTTTTCAGTCTGATTTATTTAACTTTGCACAATAACCTTGGGGTCCATACAGTGTGTTGCAAAAGGCATGGTCTTATCCTTTCTCATGGCTGCATAATATTCCATTGTATATACATGCTATATTTTCCTTATCCATTTGTCTATCAATGGATGGTTGGGTTGCTTCCATATTTTGATTATTATAAATAATGCTTCAATAAACATAGGGGTACATATATCCTTTTGAATTAGTGTTTTTGTTTTCTTTGGGTTAATACCCAGTAGTGGAATTACTGGATCATATGGTATTTCTATATTTAATTTTTTAAGGAATGTCCATACTGTTTTCCACAGTGACCATACCAAATTACATTCCCACCAATAGTGTACGAAGATTCTTTTTCTCCAAATCCTCACCAATAATTGTTATTTGTCTTTTTGATTTACCCATTCTGATGAGTGTAAGGTGGTATCTCATTGCATTTTCCTGATGATTAGTGATGCTGAACATCTTTTCATGTGTCTGCTGGCCATCTGTACACTATCATTCACTTTATTTTATTTTTTTATGTTGAAAATTCTAAACTTTTTTTTAGTTTTATTTTATTATGTTAGTCACCATAAAATACAGCATTAGTTTTTGATGTAGTGATCCACGATTCATTGTTTTCATATAACACTCAGTGCTCCATGCAGAACATACTCTCTTTAATACCCATCACCAGGCTAACCCATCCACCCAACCCCCTCTCCTATAAAACCCTCAGTTTGTTTCTCAGAGTCCATAATCTCTCAAGGTTCATCTCTCCCTCTGATTTCCCCCCCCCTTCATTTTTCCCTTCCTTCTCCTAATGTCCTCCATGCTATTCCTTATGTTCCACAAATAAGTGAAACCATATGATAA
>NW_027915317.1:0-230 GCF_054177405.1 Leptonychotes weddellii
AAACGGGGCAATTTATACACTTCTACTTCCACATACTTGGCATTTTTGGCACGTGCATGAAGCAAGCAGGGAGAAGAACCCGGATTGGTGCACGTGGGAAGCAGAGCAGGAAGAAGAACCTGGAAGAGCCCCGGGGCAAAGACTGGGACTCTCTCACTGGCTTAGTCGGCCATCTTAGGACACAGATTTTCCCCATTATTTCCCCCCTTTGATGCCCCTTTAAACACCTA
>NW_027915318.1:0-230 GCF_054177405.1 Leptonychotes weddellii
CTGGGGTCATGATCTCAGGATGGTGGGATCGAGTCCCACACCGCATACGGCTCTCCACTCAGCAGGGAGTCTGCTTGGGATCCTCTCCCTCTGCCCCTCCCCCAGCTCTCTCTCTCTCTCAAATAAATAAAGCCTTTAAAAAATTTTGGTTTGGTGAGCCATTTATATAAACATGATCCTAGGGTGTTAGTTGACTCCCGCTGTAGATGTATTTTAACATTTGGAACTAC
>NW_027915319.1:0-230 GCF_054177405.1 Leptonychotes weddellii
CCCAGCAAGTATCCTGATAGGCTCTGACTCACCACATTGCCATCTTCATTTGCCCAAACATATTTGCTTTCCCAAAGTGACATTTTCCTGACAATCCAATTTATAGGCATTAACTTATGGCTCATTAGAATTTTTCCAAAATGCAGTTCTGTTCATGTTACTGAGTTTTGTATTTATGCATTTTAAATATCTGGATCTTCTCACTATTGCTTATCCACTATATTAGAAGA
>NW_027915320.1:0-230 GCF_054177405.1 Leptonychotes weddellii
ATGTCTGACGCGCAGGGGCAGGGACAGGGGCGGGGAGACGGGGTTTCAGCAAGGGGAGCAGGAGAAGAGGCTCATCTGTCAGGGAGTGAAACACACGGAAGAAAAGGAAGATTGAAGGAAAGGGAAAAAGAGACAGCATGGAGCTACACACCGTGCATGCATGTTCACACAGATGTGCACACCCTTGCTCATGTGTACACGCATGTAGATGCAGGGTGTGCATGCACGCA
>NW_027915321.1:0-230 GCF_054177405.1 Leptonychotes weddellii
CTCTCTGTCAAATAAATAAATAAAAATCTTTAAAAAAAAAACAACAAATCTTCAGTATGTTTTTTGTTTGTTTGATTGATTTCAACATCTTTTCAGGGGTATTATGGGCTCTTGAACACTTTTATGTTAATTCCTTATCTGAATGTTACCAGATCATATAGGTAGGGTAAATTCAAATACCAAACGTGTATTTATGAATACAATTCAACCTACAGAACACTCCAAAAAAG
>NW_027915322.1:0-230 GCF_054177405.1 Leptonychotes weddellii
AAAAATTAAATAAAATAAAAAATTTTTAAAAAAAGCAAAACAAAAACAAAAAACCACACACACAGAATAGGCAATGGTATCTTCCAGCAATTTACTGTACAATATTTGTTTCGTCACAAGGACGTGATTCTCAATTACTGCAGTTGCACAGTTTGTTGATTAAATCAGCCTATAGCCATCATTAAGGGGAGTTCAGAAATCCTGAAATGTGCCAAGTGATTCTCCTCACT
>NW_027915323.1:0-230 GCF_054177405.1 Leptonychotes weddellii
GTCTCAGGGTCCTGAGATTGAGCCCATCGTCGGGCTCCGTGCTCAGCAGCGAGTCTGCTTGAGATTCTCTCTCGATCTCTCTCTCTCAAATAAATAAATGCAATTGAGAAGGGACCCCATTATTTTCTTGTAAGTGGACATTCTAAGGGGAGTATGTTTTTATCACAGTTCAGCCAGATTTCAAAATGTTTCCTAAAAAATCAACATTTTATACTTATATGGTCCAAATA
>NW_027915324.1:0-230 GCF_054177405.1 Leptonychotes weddellii
AAAAGTAATGTCTATTTTAATATGAGCCCGCCTGGAATTAACTTTGTCTGCCTGTGCCTATGTTTGATATTCAGGGTGTAGTAATTTCGTATCAGCATTCCAGATATGTAACTAGCTCAAGAGCACCCAGTTAGGTAGCAGACCCTAGTGCAGCCACATTTTCCTACCCCAAGTCAGCTGAGACTCACTGGCATATCACCGAACCTGTACTCACACACTTCCTATAAGAG
>NW_027915325.1:0-230 GCF_054177405.1 Leptonychotes weddellii
CCTGCTCTTTCTTCCACAGCAGGTTTCGAGGCTAAATTATATGACTAATTGCATCAAATTTCTACTTTACTTTGGCAATGGCCTTACAAAGCTTGCATGTGCAAAATGACTTTCCTGATCAGCTTTAACAGTTCTATCTGTCATGATTATTTTACAACTTCCATATCAGAATACATAAAATAATGATGGATAAAAATATCTGAATGCCCTCTGAAACACTCTGAATTGTC
>NW_027915326.1:0-230 GCF_054177405.1 Leptonychotes weddellii
AAGGAAAACTACATTAAATGTTCATCTCTGTCATAAAATATACCCTAATTTCAGAATGTTAAAAATGTGAGGTAGAATTTGCAATGACGTGGATGGAACTGGAGGGTTATGCTGAGCGAAATAAGTCAAAAAGAGAAAGACATGTATCATATGATCTCACTGATATGAGGAATTCTTAATCTCAGGAAACAAACTGAGGATTGCTGGAGTGGGGGGTGGGGTGGGAGGGA
>NW_027915327.1:0-1409 GCF_054177405.1 Leptonychotes weddellii
CCCAGTGACACCTCCAGCCAGGCCGCACTCCGATGGAAAGTCTTCTGTCCCAACCCAGGGCCACAGGGCCTGTGACCTCAGGGACACCTTCCCCCTTATCTCCATCTTGCCAACACTCACATCTGGGACCTTTGACAGAAACTTCTGGGTCTACTTGGCCTTGGGTAGGAGATATCCATTCCTGTAGTCATGGGTGGCTGAATGAATAAAGGTTCCATCCTGAACATGCTGGACACAGTTGCAGGGACTAGAGCTGTGCTCACCCCAGAGAGTGGTCTGACCCTAAATCCCTCTGTCCTGGAAGCTCTGTCTGTGTTTGGTAATTTTGTCAGCAGGATGGTTCTGAGTTCATAGGAACAGGCCCCTCAAGGGGTTTCACTGGCACCACGTTGACCTTTCCTACCTGGGAGACCAGACACATGGTACAAATAAGTGATTTTAGACAAAGACTATATACCTGAATTCTCCTGAGAACAGAAGGCATTTCTGTACCACTGTTTTCCACCCAGATTCTCTCTGCACTAAGCACAGGTCTGGGGAAAGTCCACTCCTGATTATACGTGCATCTTCACACTGACATTGTCGTTGAGTTTAAATCAATCTCACTGAATAGAATTACGTATAAAATAAAACACGTTCATCTTAAGTACGAGGTTGGCTCTGTGGTGACTGACACATAAACTCTGTCAATAGGCCCCTGTCAGAGCATCTACAGCTGTCACTCCTTTCCTCCTAGAACTTCCAGCACATTTGTCCTTTGTGCTCTGAGGTCTGGGCCACACACACTCATGTGGCAAGGCTCCTGCAGACTCGTGTCTGTGCTGGGAGGACAAAGCCGAGGAGGGAATCCCTGGCCAGTGTGTGGAGGCCTGTTGTTTCAAGCAGTTTGAAACAGTGAAAGGTGACAAAGATGTTCAGTGTGTGACCCTCTAGGAATGCACGGGAGGGCTTCTACCCACAGTCTGGAGAGAATCATTCCCTGTCTCCTCAGTGCTTTGGGGACCTCAGGGGAAGGAAAGCTCTGGAAATCAGGGAAAAGGCACATAAGAGGAAAGTCCCAGCATCCTGCACAGAAGCGACACTTTGTCCCTGGGGACCTGTCACTACTCTGGACTGGATCCTGATCTAGAACAGTTTGTGTAGAGACACCACCTCAGTCCTGACGCAGGAGCAAAGAAGGGAACCATGGACAGACTCATTCTGAAGACTCTTAGCAGGGCATAGAGTGAGACTTGACTTAGGGGGAGGTGACATATAGGGACATCTGGTCAGGCCCAAATGCAGGGAACAGTGGTCAAAACTGTTTGGTAGGCGGTGGTGTGGACATGTGTCTGATGGGCTCTGGCCACCATGTCACACAATGATGTGTCTGGGTCTTGACACCAGGGGGCACTCTGGTTCCTTTTCTG
>NW_027915328.1:0-230 GCF_054177405.1 Leptonychotes weddellii
CTGCTTCTCCCTCTGACCCTCCTCCCTCTCATGCTCTCTGTCTCTCATTCTCTCTCTCTCAAATAAATAAATAAAAAATCTTTAAAAAAAAATAGTTGTAAAAAAGAAAAGGCCACAGCAATAGAGCAGATGACCTGTGGTGTCTCAGACAAGGCATCTAGAAGGGCATTCTGGAAAGTGGTAAAGGGGTTAGCCACCGGGCAGCAGACATGTGTCCAGTAAATGGTGGC
>NW_027915329.1:0-230 GCF_054177405.1 Leptonychotes weddellii
AGCCCAGAGATCTTCTGAAAATGTATCTAATCTCTCCTGTCACTCCATCTTCTGATAATATGGCTCCACTCTCTTCACTGTCTTGCTCAAGGACCATCAGTGGCTCCCTAGTGCCTCCAGGAGAAAGTGCAGACTCTAGCCTGGCACCTACAGCCTTCTCCAATAGAGACCCACCTAGTGCTCCATCTGCCCTGGCCTATGCCTGACACTAGAAGAGAGTCTACAGAGAC
>NW_027915330.1:0-230 GCF_054177405.1 Leptonychotes weddellii
TGTCCAATGGGAAAAAGGCAGTCTCTTCAATAAATGGTGTTGGGAAAATTGGACAGCCACATGTAGAAGAATCAAACTGGACAATTTCCTTACACCATACACAAAAATAGTCTCCAAATGGATGAAAGACCTAAATGTGAGACACGAATCCATCAAAATCCTTGAGGGGCACACAGGCAGCAACCTCTTTGACCTCAGCTGCAGCAACTTCTTTCTAGACACATTGCCAA
>NW_027915331.1:0-230 GCF_054177405.1 Leptonychotes weddellii
GCAGCAGGCGCAGCCCCGTCTCGGGGTCCTGCACACAGCGCTCCAGCAGCTGCAGGTACGTGAGGTTCTCGTGCGTGTTGGGGTCGAAGAAGCCCTTGGTGTCGTCGCTCGGGTCCGCCAGGACGCGGCTCATCTCCTCGTCGAAGTAGCCACGCCGGTAGGCCACGTCCACGGGCAGCCGGTGGCTGTGCACGGGGTCGATGATGCCGCCCGTGGCGATCTGGGCCTCC
>NW_027915332.1:0-230 GCF_054177405.1 Leptonychotes weddellii
AGACCCTCGTTTGCCCCTAGCTGAGTATGTGGGTGGAGAGATAAACGGGCGCCTCGGTGCCCACATCAGTTGTAGGCAATTGGCAAAGGCTACTACCCCTGGCAGAAGGGCCTGGGGAGGGGGCTGTGGAGGAGGAGGTCTATTTGAGATCTTGGTCTGGGAGGACCCTCTGGGGGCCTGGCAATCTGACAGCCAGTTTACCACCTGTGCCAAGAGCCCCCCATACACCC
>NW_027915333.1:0-230 GCF_054177405.1 Leptonychotes weddellii
AACAATTTTTTCAAGGGCAGAGGTAATGGATATCTGCCCTTACCCACCTCTACACATAGGATTTTGTCCTCTTTTTTGTGTGTGATTTGTGCAGCAAGCTAAGAAGGTCATTGAAGATAAGCAGCGACTGAAAACCAGTGGTAACAGAATATTGGCATTATGAATGAGATTTCAAGCAACACTTTGTGTATTCTGTGCAGTGCAGCTGGTATTTGTGAAATTCTGGGTGT
>NW_027915334.1:0-230 GCF_054177405.1 Leptonychotes weddellii
ACATCATGACTGTATCCCCAGCAACAGAGGAAGACAAGGAAGAACAGGCTGTCTTTAAGGAACATTCCAGTAGCTCCCACGTGACCTTTCAAGCCCTATCTCGTGGGCCACCTCTAGTTGTGAGGAGAGGCTGGACCACGAAGTGTTTATTTTAGGTTACCAAGCCCCAGACGAGAGTGAGGGGCTAGACAATCATGCTGGAGGTGGAGAAGGGGTCCGGGGACAGTGGC
>NW_027915335.1:0-230 GCF_054177405.1 Leptonychotes weddellii
ATGGTTTTCTTAAGCTTTTGGAAAAATGAAATTCTTTTTTTTTTTTTAAAGATTTTATTTATTTATTTGAGACAGAGAGAATGAGAGAGAGAGAGCACATGAGAGGGGGGAGGGTCAGAGGGAGAAGCAGGCTCCCTGCCGAGCAGGGAGCCCGATGCGGGACTCGATCCAGGGACTCCAGGATCATGACCTGAGCCGAAAGCAGTCGCTTAACCAACTGAGCCACCCAG
>NW_027915336.1:0-230 GCF_054177405.1 Leptonychotes weddellii
CTGTATATTTAGTTCTAAAGCTTTTGATTTCTTTTTTTTTTTTAAGATTTTATTTATTTATTTGACAGAGAGAGACATAGAGAGGGAACACAAGCAGAGGGGGTGGGAGAGGGAGAAGTAGGCTCCTCGCCAAGCAGGGAGCCCAATGCAGGGCTCGATCCCAGGACCCTGGGATCATGACCTGAGCTGAAGGCAGATGTTTAATGACTGAGCCACCCGGATGCCCTTGA
>NW_027915337.1:0-230 GCF_054177405.1 Leptonychotes weddellii
CCTCCCAGGCCGCCAGCTCCAGAAGGCACACTCCTAACCCCCGCACATCCTGCCTCTCCTCCTTTCCTCGTGCGGAAGACAAGGTGGACAGAGGCGCCTTCTGGATCTCACATGCCTCTGTGCTATGCCCATCAAGTAGAAATTTCATGGAAAAGTAACATGCTGACATCATCATGGTGCCCTGGCAGCTGGGGGCTGTGTTAGTTTCATGTGACTGCTGGAACGGATTA
>NW_027915338.1:0-1409 GCF_054177405.1 Leptonychotes weddellii
ATAGAAGATATTCGTTACGAGACCTTTGTTATAAGAGCTAGGTATTAACCACTTATAATCTGACCGTTGCTAATGCTCATACCTTCTTTGTTGGTAATGATGTCAATATGACTGCTACTAAAGGTTGGAGAAGGAATAAAGAAACTGGGAACTTAGATTATGTTGATATACCTGTATGTCCTAGATGTCAATCAAAATATGATAAAAACCAATTTCCAGATAATATAAAACATGATCCGAACGGACGATGAAATGAGTAATATGAATGATGATTATTTAAAAAAAATAATTAAGAGTAATAATTGGAGTAGTGACAATTTACCATCTAATTTAACTATAGATAATATTCAAGCTGTATTATATAGAATTATTGATATAGATATTGATCAGGATTCTAATATTTTAGCGAACAATCTTCTAAATTTAATTGGAAGTAATCATCAGGGTTTTTATTTTCCTATCGCAGAAAATATCATAGAAATACTAATAATCGTTTATGAAAACTCTAAAGATAATGCTAAAAGGAAGTTATTAGCTCTAGGTATATTAAATGATTTATTTTATTTTGATTTAGATCCTAAGTCAAAAAAAGACCAAAGATTTAAAGACAATTATAAAAGAATAAACCTTATATTGTCAAAATATTCTGATGAAAACTTTTCCAAATTAATGTAGTTTTTAAATAAAAAAATTAAAATTAATACCGACCTCTGAATTAAAAATTGGCGATAAAGTATTGGCTAAAAGTGAAAGAGAAAGTTTAAGCTACGAGCCGATTATTGATATTATCAGTACGTCAAATGCCGAGCAAAAATGGGTACATTTAAACTTAAAAGGTGGCGATGTTATCATCGCTATAGGATGATGGCGACGCCTTAATGGTTTAGATAAAAGGTATCAGTTATAAAGATTAGGTTATAAAACTAAAGTATTAATCACTTATAATCTGACTGTTGCTAATGCCAATACCCCAATTGACCCGAGTACTGCTAGAAAAGGAGATTATTAAATGATAAGTATTAACTATGATGATAATGAAATACGATGTAGTGGTTCCCCAAAGGGTATGATGGCATTTGGAAGGCTTTTATTTGATGTAGATAATGTTTTACAAGTAAACTTAAAAATAAAGCCAAATCGTTACTATACAAAAATTATTAAAACCTTAAATATAAATGTTACTGATAATCCAAATCAGAGAATACAGCTTGAAATTGTAAATGATACCTTAAAGTTAAATGCTGGGATTGATTGTATAAAGCTATTAGGTGAAAATTTACTAATTTTTTTTGATGGAGATGTTAAGTATCATGATCATTTGCATGTTTATTATGATGCTGAAGACCCATATCTATTATTGGATAATGATCAATTTGATGTAGTTTTTATAAACGATGATAAAGGGTAAT
>NW_027915339.1:0-230 GCF_054177405.1 Leptonychotes weddellii
CCCCTCGGGAATCTGGGAAACTGGGAACCCAGTGGAGGCCCTGTGGGAGCTGGTCAGAGTGGAGGCATTTTGTCATTAGGCTCGTTTACAGCCTGGCAGGGGGCTCTGTGACACTCCACGCTCTGCTTCCTCCAAGGAACCCTGGAGGCCTTCAAGCCCGGCTCCTCACTTCACAAGGGAGGAAGGAGACAGGCTTCCACGAAGCCACAGGACCAGGGAACGGAGGGAGG
>NW_027915340.1:0-230 GCF_054177405.1 Leptonychotes weddellii
GCAGACAGGTGGTACGGGCAGCCAGGGACATCGCCTGCCTACAGGGGCTTTCAGGGCGTCTATTGGGAATGCACCCAAGCTTTATGCGAGCACCGTGACTCTCTAAAGACTTGAATGATGGGTGTCATGTACTCTGGCCTTTCCATGTTGGGGGTTGGGGGCTCTCATTTACTGTGCAGATAGAGCTGGGCTACACAGTTCCCCCAGTAATGGGATACATTGACTCAAAC
>NW_027915341.1:0-230 GCF_054177405.1 Leptonychotes weddellii
GATGGGAATATGAAAGTATGACAGGAAAACAAGATTATGGAGATTCATCAGGCAACAGATGTGAAGAACAAAATAGAACTTCTAAAAACAAAGATACACACACACATATATATTTCAAAGTATAATCCCAGAAGGCAGGATATAAGCAGATAAGTTACAAATGATGAGATATTGGTTTAAGGTTGCTCTGCACATAATTCCAGAAGACAACTCAGACAAAATGGTAGAAA
>NW_027915342.1:0-230 GCF_054177405.1 Leptonychotes weddellii
TCATGAATCACCACATCAAAAACTAATGATGTATTGTATGGTGACTAACATAACATAATAAAATAAAATTACAAAAAAAAAAAAGAAAAAGAAAACCTGGTCCTTGAAATAGAATGTTTGTGTCCTTTACTCTCAGGCAAGGAGTCTGTGTTTTCTTTTTTCTCCCTTCCTGCCTTCTCATTCCCTGAGCACCATTGACTTTCCTCTTCAGTCATCAATATCTAGCATCA
>NW_027915343.1:0-230 GCF_054177405.1 Leptonychotes weddellii
CTGCCTCCAGAATCTCCACAGCTTGGAAAGCGGTGAGGACCCCAGAGCACCGGGGCCTGTTGATTTTACTCTGCCTCTGCTGAATTCTGCTTGATTAGTCTAGGTCCCAGCTGGTAGTCAATCAGATCATCCCTAGGAGCAAATAATGTCACTCTACCTCCTAGCTACAGAAATTGGAGTTGGGGTGTGGGGGCTTCAGCAGATCAGCAGATCTGGTGAGGTCAATAATA
>NW_027915344.1:0-230 GCF_054177405.1 Leptonychotes weddellii
CTCTCTCTGTCAAATAAATAAATAAAATCTTAAAAAAAAAAAAAAAAAGAACATTCAGGAACAAAGAAACAAAAAAAATCAACATTTACTGTAAAATTACCTATTAACAGATTTGCCCCAATTTTTTACACCCACATTATAAAATGCCTTAACACTCACGATAATTAGACGTATTAGCAAATTCACTAAAATCTGAAGGCATTATTGTAGCGTGTTAGGGACTGTCCCAG
>NW_027915345.1:0-230 GCF_054177405.1 Leptonychotes weddellii
GGAAATTATACAGATTAGTGAGTCTTGTGAAAACCAAACAAAATGAGAAGGAAACTGCAGGATATTTCCCGGTCTTGGGACCACAGGAATGAGGTGAGCCAAGGGCAGTACCATAGTTCAACTAAGTAGAACCAAGGTCTTGACAACAGTGGAACTCATTATGTACCACTTTTAGTTACCCTGGCAATAACCTTTTTTTTTCCCCCCGTTAATTTTTTTTATTATGTAAA
>NW_027915346.1:0-230 GCF_054177405.1 Leptonychotes weddellii
AAGGTGGGGATTCCGAAGAAAGGAAGCAAATTTTTTTTTTTTTTTTTAAGGATGCTTGGTAGATTTCCTCTCCTTGGGCGGACAGTTGCATCTCTACTTAGCCATTGGCCTTGAAAATGAGGAAAAAAGAATAAGAAGAGGAAAAATGCTGTCTTCTATAGAGGATCAAGGCCCTTTCAGCTCCATTCTGCCCCCTGCCGACCCCATCACTAGAAGAGTGAGGTAGAACT
>NW_027915347.1:0-230 GCF_054177405.1 Leptonychotes weddellii
GACCAGAATTTTATTAATTTTATTTATACTGTATGACCTTTAAAGTTATACTGTCTTACATTTCAGAAGAACCTTAGACTATTTTCTCTCCTGAAACAAGAGACCTTTCCAACATGCCTAAGAACTAAAACTTTTGCTGAAACCCCTGTACCTCCAGGGAGCTTAGTAATCTGGAAGGAGAGCCCTTCACTCATCAGCCGCTTGTTCTACTTGGCAAACCAGCCATCATC
>NW_027915348.1:0-230 GCF_054177405.1 Leptonychotes weddellii
CTCAGGGTAAACATCCCTTGATAGCCGCCTCCCCCCGCAACCGCAACCCGTGGGAGGTCGAGGAGGGGGACTGTTCAGGGAGGGAGGAAGGATGAGACACGAAATAGAGGGAAAGTCAGGAGGAAGGCAAGCAAAGGGAAGGCAGAGGTGGTGTTCACCTCGGGAGCTCAGATGGATCAGTCACTTTTTTTTTTTTTTTTCCATTTCAGACGGTAGGTTCTCAATAATTA
>NW_027915349.1:0-1409 GCF_054177405.1 Leptonychotes weddellii
ACAGTTTGGCTATTGTGGACATTGCTGCTATAAACATCAGGGTTCACGTACCCCTTCGGCTCCTTACATTTGTATCTTTGGGGTAAATACCCAGTAGTGCAATTGCTAGGTCATACGGTAGCTCTATTTTCAACTTTTTGAGGAACCTCCATACTGTTTTCCAGAGTGGTTGAACCAGCTTGCATTCCCACCAACAGTGTAGGAGGGTTCCCCTTTCTCCGCATCCCCACCAACATCAGTTGTTTCCTGACTTGTTAATTTTAGCCATTTTGACTGGTGTGAGGTGGTATCTCATTGAGATTTTGATTTGGATTTCCCTGATGCCGAGCAATGTTGAGCACTTTTTCATGTGTCTGTTGGCCATTTGGATGTCTTCTTTGGAAAAATGTCTGTTCATGTCTTCTGCTGTGTTGTGTTTATGTCTCATGCTACTTTTGAAAATCCCATGCTGTTGCTCATATTAGCATATGATTGCAGAGGCTGGAGTCAGTCAAGTCTTAACTGCCCTTTCTAGAAGTTTGCCCATCTTCTTTGGGCAATGGGGAGCTTTGAAGATGGATGATAATGTATTATTTTTTTATTCTTTCTTCTGCTTCTGTTTTTAATCTAGTAATGGCACAAGAATGAGCTTTTGAAGGAGAGATTAAAGTCAAGGAAGCAAGTCTGAAGATCATTGCAATAATATAGATAAGCAGTAATGACATTATGAATTAGGTATTAACAGGAATGAAAAATCAAAATGATTATCCCTCTTTTGCAGATGAAAACACTGAGGAATTGAAAAGAAAAGTTTCAGAGGTATGCAGGGTTTCTCTGGCATTATCATAAGCAATGACAGCTAGCAAATACTACCCCTAGCTGAACAAATACTCCGAAGCATGCAAGATCCTTAGCTTAGACACCTCTACCAGCCTACCTCCAAGGCCACAGACCTTTAACTCCAGAAACTATTCACCCTGATGCACTCTATTCTCTGTGCCATTCCACAGATTGAGCCTTCTGTCATGGAATCCTTTTATCCCAGAGAACACTTCTTGCTCAATCCTCCACAACTCAGTTCACTTCTGAAGAGCCCCCCTGTGCAACTGTCCCATCTGTTATTATGTATGTATCTATCATAACATTAATCACATTGTACTAACATTTTATATATCTGTCCCACCTAGAAGCCAAAAGCTAAATTGTCACCATCTTTATGTCCTTCTAGCCTTACATGTTTTAAGGACCCCATATAATTTACTGAATGGAGGTATGGAGCTTCTACATCATTAATAATCATAGATTATTTGATTCTGTGATACAGAGCATAGCAAGTGAAGTAGATGTCTAACCCACTGGTTTTCTAGTCTCTAAAATGACATGGCAAGGGTATAGTTTGGGCCAAAATGTATTTCTTTTTTTTTTTTTTT
>NW_027915350.1:0-230 GCF_054177405.1 Leptonychotes weddellii
AGCAGGGAGCCCGATGCGGGACTCGATCCCGGGACTCCAGGATCATGACCTGAGCCGAAGGCAGTGGCTTAACCAACTGAGCCACCCAGGCGCCCAGCTCTTGGTTTTCTTTAAAGCAGATTTCAAGGTTCATTTTAGGGGGCAGTTAAAGTGGGGGAGAATATCAGCAATATGTCTTTCATGTGCAAGAGCATGGATGCGCAGTGGTTAGTCAGGAATAATTCTGTCTA
>NW_027915351.1:0-230 GCF_054177405.1 Leptonychotes weddellii
ATAGACCACATCTTCTTTATCCATTTGTCTATTGAAGGGCATCTCGGCTCTTTCCACAGTCTGGATATTGTGGACATTGCTGCTATGAACATTGGGGTGCATGTGGCCCTTCTTTTCACTACATCTGTATCTTTGGGGTAAATGCTTAGTAGTGCAATTGCTGGGTCATAGGGGAGCTCTATTTTTAACTTTTTGAGGAAACTCCACACTTTTTTTTTTTTTAAAGAGAG
>NW_027915352.1:0-230 GCF_054177405.1 Leptonychotes weddellii
CAAAGGAAGGAACAAAACCCTGAGTGTGGTTTGGGAAATCTGGAAGGAGTCATCCTCACCCAGGAAGAGGAGGTGTCCGTAGTTCTCTAACATCACATCCCTGTACAATTCCCGCTGAGTGTGGTTCAGGCATCCCCACTCCTCCTGGGAGAATTCTATGGCCACATCCCTGAATGTCAGCAGTCCCTGCAATAAATACGACAGTTACCAAGTGGCCATTGGCAGAGTTC
>NW_027915353.1:0-230 GCF_054177405.1 Leptonychotes weddellii
GGCTGAGGTCGCGAGGGAGCAGCATGGTGGCGGGGGGGGGGGGGGGGGGAGTAGTGCTGGGAGCGGGGGCTTAGCTTCCAGTCCCAATTCCTCGGGCACCCTCTTCCCGGCGCTCCCCTCCGCTACCTCCCCCTCTCCCCCTTCAGGACCCTCCAAAGGCCCTAGTGAATATGCAGATCTGGAGCTGGCCACTAAGTCCCTACGACGGGAATAGATTCAGAGAGGACAGA
>NW_027915354.1:0-230 GCF_054177405.1 Leptonychotes weddellii
GTAAAAATTATTTATTTAATTTTTTAAGATTTTTTTTTTTAAGATTTTATTTATTTATTTGAGAGAGAGAGAATGAGAGAGAGCAAGCACATGAGAGGGGGGAGGGTCAGAGGGAGAAGCAGACTCCCCGCCGAGCAGGGAGCCCGATGCGGGACTCGATCCAGGGACTCCAGGATCATGACCTGAGCCGAAGGCAGTCACTTAACCAACTGAGCCACCCAGGCGCCCTA
>NW_027915355.1:0-230 GCF_054177405.1 Leptonychotes weddellii
ATTCACTGTTCTGTTAAAGAGAAGTAACCAAGACTTCTTCAAGTTCTCACACCCATTTACAACTGCTTGTCCTCACCCTGCAACCCAGATGCTGATAAAGCAACAGAGGGAGATCACAAGCAAGCCTCTTTCTGAAATTGTTCTCAGAAAAAAGGCTCAGAACTGCTCCCCACACGCACAGCCTCAGAGAATGTCAGAGCTTAAGACCCGCAGAAGTTTTATGGGCCAGC
>NW_027915356.1:0-230 GCF_054177405.1 Leptonychotes weddellii
GCTCCGGGGCCTCGGGGAATATTCCCGACAATAAGGCGGGAACTTCAAGAGACCCATGCCGTTAAAGTCGTGAGTCATTACGAAAACATCTTTAAATATCAGGAAGAACAAAAAGCGTTTTCATGATAATAATACAACGTTCCAAACTCGAACCCTGCCAGCTGCGTTACCCTCTCCCGTTTCCAGGCTGGCGCCCGAGGAGAACTGCAAAATCAGACACACTCACCTCC
>NW_027915357.1:0-230 GCF_054177405.1 Leptonychotes weddellii
CAATTATATAAGCCATTTAATAACAAAATCAAAGAAATACATCGACAATAATACAATAATAGTAGGGGACTTTAACAACCCCCTCACTGAAATGGACAGATCATCTAAGCAAAAGATCAACAAGGAAATAAGGGCTTTAAGTGAAACACTGGACCAGATGGATTTCACAGATATATTCAGAGCATTCCATCTTTTTTTTAAAGATTTTTTTTTATTTATTAATTTGAGAG
>NW_027915358.1:0-230 GCF_054177405.1 Leptonychotes weddellii
ACGCTTATACACACACACGAACACCAGCATCGAGGAGGCAGGGCTCTGGGAGCAGACACTGCGTTCACATGTCACAGTGGGGCTCCTCAGAGTCCCCGAAACAGAGACAGGTCAGTGCTTTCTGGAGGTTAGCCACGGATGATGGGGAAGGAGACTCCACTGATTCCAACTCTTAAGGTTCTTGGATCCAGTTCCAAAGAGGGTGGTTCCTCCCTCCAACCAACACCAAG
>NW_027915359.1:0-230 GCF_054177405.1 Leptonychotes weddellii
AGCAGGGAGCCCGATGCGGGACTCGATCCCGGGACTCCAGGATCATGACCTGAGCGGAAGGCAGTCGCTTAACCAACTGAGCCACCCAGGCGCCCAGAATCTACAATTTCTTAATCATAGTTATAAACATTATTGATACAAATATTTTTTGAAGCTTCCTGATGTTTGCAACATCTCTTTTCTAAAGTTATTTGGGATGTAGATTTAGCATTTTTCTTTTCAAAATTTTG
>NW_027915360.1:0-12810 GCF_054177405.1 Leptonychotes weddellii
TTGGCCATTATTTCTTGCTTCATTCTTCTCTCCTCTCCTCCTTGGACTCCAATCACATATCTGTTAGACTTTTTCTTGTTGCATGGGTCTTTAAGGCCCTATTCATTTGTTTCAATCTCTTTGTTTCTTCTCTCTCTATTCTTCACATTGAGTAATTTCTATTGATGTAACTTCAAGTTCACTGACTCTTTCCTCTACCATCTTTATTCTTCTACTAGTACACAAAGTGACTATAGTCTATCCTCTTTCCACCAAAATAAGGAAAATTACCCTCATGCTGGTCATTGTTCCAAGTGTCTACTGCCCTACACCATCTATCTCCTTTTCAATGCTCATTGGAATCTTTGGGTAATAGTTTTTGTACTTTGACCAGGGTTTATAGTTGTATCAGCTAGAGGATTGGTCTGAGGGGCTTACACCATTATACCAGAAACAGAACTCTTGAATGGTATTTTGGACTCCCATCAATACCTTGCTTCCTTCTGCCCAGTGGTAGTGCCTCCTGGGTACCTGCCAGATGCTCCAGCCTCCAGCCGGCTGTCTCCCTTTTCTACATATTATTCATTACAGTCTGAAATCCTCTGCTTGTGAGGATGATGACTTTGTTGGTGTCCGTCTCTTCAATTAGATTATAAACTCCTTGTTTATCCTCTTCACCAAGATGTTCAAACACATGGGAAGTGTTTGTGTAAATGCATAATGAATGAGGTTTATCAGATCACTGACTCCTGATCTGCTAACCAGGGAGTTTTGCTTTCCCTAATCAGAATTATAAATAAAAGTACTCTTAAATATTCATTCAGAACAACACTAGTGTGGCCAGATATTTCTACTTCATATTTTTATCCAGTATTGTAATGTTAAGTTGGCATTAAAGGAGTGCATGAGTTGCACTTGAGAGGTTTGTAACTTAGAACACATGTTCCCTTGAACTGTGTTAGATTTACTTATTCAGTTTTCAGTCTGGTTCACAAACTCCTATGAAATCCCCAGTGTAACAAAATTGTGAATGCCTACACCAAAACAATATAATACTATTGCAGTACGAATAATCTTTAAAATCTGGGAAAATAAGAAATATTATATTTAATATGCAACTTAATTAAAAGTAAGTTTAATTAGGAAAGAACTGGGTCGGTAGAAGAATTTTCGTGGGGATGGTGAAGGGGGCTCCTGAGTATATTCAAGGGCTCAAGAGGTTGATGATACTCTTTTTTTTTTTTTAAGATTTTATTTATTTATTTGGCAGAGAGAGACACAGTCAGAGAGGGGACACAAGCAGGGGGAGTGGGAGTGGGAGAAGCAGGCTTCCTGCCAAGCTGGGAGCCTGATGCAGGGCTCAATCCCAGGACCCTGGGATCATGATCTGGGCTGAAGGCAGACGCTTAATGGCTGAGCCACCCAGGCACCTGATGATACTCTTTTTCGTGTATAATTTCAATTCAAATCAAATGGCTTTCCATATTTTATATGAGTGGGAGATCTATTTTTATAATCATGGGAACATAGTCGAAGGGAGAAAAAAGAGGAGTAGAGAGACAGAAAGATCCAGAGTCAGAGAAAGACTCAGAAAAATGTATTTTCCTGTGGTCACTGAGTAAGAGTTATAAAGCAGAACAAATTCTAAAGAGACTTGAAGAAGCTGCCTGGGGTGGGAGTAACTGGGATAGGGTTAGATTATTCAAAATATATTTTTGCCTATATTCAAAATATAGGCAAATGAGGGAAAAGTGGTGTCTCTATGGATGTAAATCTCCTTACAGGGGAAAAAAATTACTTTTCTGAGAGATATTCCATCACTTGGCATTCTTCTCTCCACTGGATGTCTGAATGAATAGAGATTGGGAAAAGAGCAAAGGCCCTAGGAGCTCCCCGAGGGAGAACAAAAGACATCACAGAGATGCTGGATCCGAGTCCAATGCTGTCCAATAGAACTGATGGAAGTGGTCCGTATCTGTGCTGTTCAGTATGGCAGCCACTAGCCAATTATAGCTTTTGGTCATTTAAAATAGGTACTACAATTGAGGATCTGGATTTTTAATTTTGTTTAATTAATTTAGATTTAAATGTATATAGTCACACATGACCAGTGGCTACTGTAGGATCATTCATCATTCATGCACCATTCATGGGCATAGGAAAAGGATATGGAAGAGAAGTATCTCTGGCCCAAGACAGCTAATGTCTGTACATAATAGGTAAGTGAGGTGCATAAAGCAGGCATGTGAAGGAAGCAGGGAGTATGATGTCTATCAGTAAGGATGAGGACCCATGACGTATGTTCATTTTTTAGCAGGCTTTTAATAAGGTGGCAAACTATATTTAGGTAAAGATAAAAATGACTAAACTATTTCAATGAAACTGGAAATTTAAAAACACCTAACTTGGACTGCCTTAATGACTTTCAACATCGCTATGGAAGAAGATATACAGATAAGCGCAAGTTAGCATTGAAATTTGGGTAGAGAATGGAGGGGGCATACAGGTCACTTCTAAGGAGTGTGCAGAGGTGTTTTGGGTACCTCTATAACACGGTGCCTGTCACAGGGTAGGCACCCCATAAATATTTACTGAATGACTATCTTCCATGCCAGGGCAGGAATGAACAAGGCAGGAGCCCAGACCTGGTAGATACTGAGGCTGATGGGGCTCTCATCCTCTCTGGGGCATCCTTCAGGGATGGGCTTTCTGGGTTTAAAAGGGCAGGAACGAGGCAATCTGAAGATTCAAGACTGAATGAGGTGACCCCAAGAAGGAATCTGGAGAAACTTAAGTGTCAGACACAGGAAAAGGAAAATAGAAGAAGGCTGAGCTAGAGCTATTCAAAATATAGGCAAATGAGGGAAAAGTGGTGTCTCTATGGATGTAAATCTCCTTACAGGGGAAAAAAAATTACTTTTCTGAGAGATATTCCATCACTTGGCATTCTTCTCTCCACTGGATGTCTAAATTGAGTGATTACAAAAAGGAGTGATATTAGGTATCTTAATTTGTTCTTCATACCAAAGGCAGAGTCTCTCCCTCTGTCTGTCTGTCTGTCTCTCTCTCCATACACACACACACCACACCATTATGACATTTTAGTAGAGTAAACGTTGTTGTTGTTTTGGTTTGGTGTTTTGTATGCCCCCAATAATAAGGTGCTCTGCAGACTATTCACATTCTTGAGAAGTAAAATGAAGAGTGATAACTAAGTAATAACGTGAGTGTTTGCTTTGTAGATGTTCTTCAGCTTCTGTGAGAAGAATGTGGATTATGAAACATTTAAAGCACTCAATGATGCATGTCTTGTCTATGACGGCCGACTTGTGATTGATACCAACTTCCACACCAATGACATAGCCATCAGAGCAGCTGGCTCCCTCACCAAATTCTCCAATAAATATTACTCAAATGAGTGGACTCATAGCAGCTTCAGTTCCAAAGAAATTGGCTTCCAGCTGGCAGCAGCTATGCTCAGTCTCTTTGACCCAACCCTTGAACCTGTGACTGAGCCGCCGGCTGATCTTGACCGACTCATCCCCATGTACAAGGGAGCCAAGATCCAAGGTGTGTAGTAGGCCACCTTCTTCCCTCTGATGAAGCCACATTGGATCTGGGTCAGTGCTCAGGGCAGCCCTCCATGTTTCTCTTAGGCTTGGTGAGGAGGCTCCTCTGTCTCTCAGTGGGTTTGCACAGTGACAGAGGAGGGCTCAGTCTCATTTTTAAACATTTATTATGGACCTGGCATTTCATTGTGGTCCTTTGTATTTTGAGCATGCAGTATGGATCACATCATAACTATGGTCCCCATTTTACAGGTACGTAAAGAGAGACCGGGAGCAATCAGTAACTTGCCCAAAGGTTACTCACAACTGGTTAGTGGGGCAGTGCCCTGACATCTTGCTAAACTTTTGTTCTCACTATAAGCTCAGAGATAAGGAGACCCTTCCAAGCATCCCAGGCCTTGGCCTCTTATCTAGATGAATAAACCAAACCATTCACAACTGTAAAAACAGTCCACTTTCATCCCCTAAGCCATATTGACACCTAAGGAGATCATCATATGAGTAATACAGGATTTCTTTGTGTTTGGTTGATGAGAAATATCTTTGAAAGTAGTGTCTTTGAATGTTGTGTACCTTCTACCACAAAATGCACATATTTACAAAATTGTAAGTTCATTTCCAAGAGGTTGATGGACCAACCTCTAAAGCCATCCATGGACCCCTAGGGTGTCAATAGACCCTAATCCAGTAAACAAAACATGAGATAAAGAGACATAAGCCCTGCATACCAGTCCTTGTCATTTTCTACCTAACTAAATGGCCTCTGATAGATCCTGCTCTGTGTCTCACTTTGGATTGAGAACTTAGGAAAGGTGGTAGCCATGGGAAAAGAAGAGAAGTGATGGGTGTCAAAGACCAGAATTAGATCAAGCTCATACTATGGGACAAGCTAGAAATAGTAAGAATTTCATAATGATAATTTTCTAAAGTATTGAACAAGAACTTTGTTGATTTTCCTTAATAACATCCACTTTAATATTTTGGTTACATAATGAAAGAGTGACAGGGAATGAGAATATCACTGCAACATTTAAGGCCTCTGTAGGTCTTGGTCTGGTTTTGGCAGGCATAGGTTAGAGTACCAGGGGTTATGGGAAATCACAGGATACACAGGATTAGGTTGGCACATCTTCCTGGGGCATTGCTGGCTATATTATGGGGTATAATGGCACATTCACATTGATTTTGTTAAATAACATCAATCTCAGGTAGTTTCTTGCTAATACTAGTACTTTAGGGGGATAGTTTGAGTAGCATACACCATGGTAGGCATCTCTGTTTATCCTATGTCCTATGTGCTATATACAGATATATAAACTCCATTACCACTTCATTAAAAACTAAATTAAAATCTGGAAAATCTGCCATTTCCCGTAGGAGGCATTCTGCCTGGGTCTTACCATTATCTGCATATTGCCAAACCTGCCATTCCAACTCCCTTAGAGGTACAAATGGCCCAGCCTAATTTTGTAAGTATTATTCCTGAATTTCATTTTATTTTCAAATATAACACTTTGTTTACAGGGGGATGAAATTCTCTATTCAGAGTCTTCAGTATAATGTACTGGTTCATCAGAAAAACCACTGTGGTAGCCAGCTCCCAAGATTGCCCCATGATTCTTGCCCTTTGGTATTCATGCCCTTGTGTGGTCCCCTCCCACATGAAATAGGGCTGACCTGTGTAGCCAGCAGGATATTGTGGAAATGACAGTGTGTGACTTCTAAGGCTAAGTCATGAAAGATATTACAGCTCTAACTTGCACCCTCCTGGATCACTTACTGCCATGTTGTGAGGTCATCCAGGCCACCCATTGGAGAGGCCTATGTGGTAAGGAATTGAGGATTCCTGTACCAGCCATTAACAATTTGTCAGTCATGTGAGGGAGCTGCCTTGGACGTGGATCCTCTAGCCCCAGTCAAGGCTTCAGATGATGTGGCCCCAGCAGACATCTTTACTATAAACTTATAGGAGACCTTGAACCAGAGTCCCCTAAGCTAAGCTGCTCCTAATTTCTGACTCCCAAACATTGAGGTAATAGTTTATTGTTGTTTTAAGACATTAAGTGTTTTTTAATAGAATATTTTTTAGAGCAGGTTTAGGTTCACAGCAAAATGGAGAGGAAAGTACCAAGATTTCCCAGGTACCCCATCTCCATTTATACATAACCTCTTCAGTGATCAACACTCCCACCAGAGTGGTATATTTGTTACAATGGATGAATTTACATCAACACCTCATTGTCACCCAAAGTCCACAGTTTACTTTAGAGTTCACTCTTCGTGTTAAACATTCTATGTGTTTGGGCAAATGTATAATGATGTGTCCACCATTACACTGTCATACAGAGTAGTTTCATGGCTCTAAAATTCCTATGTTCTCTGCCTATTCATCTATCCCTCCCCACAACCTCCGGCAACCACTGATCTTTTCACGGTCTCTATAGTTTTGACTTTTCCAGAATGTCATATAGTTGGAATCACACAGTATGATTTCAGTTAGTAATGTGCCTTTGTTTCCTCCATGTCTTTTTATGGCTTGATAGGGAATTTCTTTTTAGTGCTAAATAATATTCCATTGTCTGGATGGAACACAAATTATTTATCCATTCACCTGCTGAAGGACAGTAAGTCGCTAAGTTTTGAGGTAATCTGTGATGCACCAATAGATAACTAACCACCTTTGTGGCAATGTACAAATACATTGCTTAGGGTCTGGGATGTCCATCCAGAACCCATTGTTCTCCTGCTCTGCCTGAATTATTCCAGAAGGTCCATCCAGGAAAAGCAGAAGCTGTGGAGTGGGATATCCCCTGGGTTCAAGGTAACTAGAAAGGATGCAGTGTGGTTGGTCAGTCAGCAACCTCCTCAGATTAGATCATCTGGCAGATGGTCCCAAACTGGTGTTTGCTGTCATTTGGGGATTGCCTTTCTGATGTGTCATGTTTGCTTTTTTGTCAGTGAGGCAGACACTAAGTTGCCTATTTTTTTTTAAAAGATTTTATTTATTTATTTGACAGAGAGAAAGATAGCAAGAGCAGGAACACAAGCAGGGGGAATAGGAGAGGGAGAAGCAGGCTTCCCGCAGACACTTAAAGGCTGAGCCACCCAGGCACCCAATATAAGTTGCCTGTTTTCTTACCCTGAATATTTTTGAGGGTTAACAGGCTGACCAATGTAAAATAAATACATTTCCCAGATTTCCTTGAGAATAGGGTTAGCCTTGTGGCAGGTTTTGGCCAATGAGATGTAAGTAGAAGCTGTTGGAAAATTCCTTTAAGGGAGGCAGACTCAAAATGGCACAGGCTATTTGCCTCTCACCTTTCTCCCTTCTGGAAATCAGAATCCCCACTCTTCGTGTACTTCCCCTGGACTTTGAACAAGTTACCAACTTCTCTATATTTCTGGTTCTATTAGGGATCACATATAAAGTAACAGTGCCTTTAAGGAACAAAACAGGTAACTAGTCAGTGGTGGATGTTGTTGTCAATCACAGTTTCAGATAAATAATGAAACCTGGTTCTTGCAGGGGAAGGATAGATGCTATGTATTTAAAACTTATTTCCATTGGGTTTCTGCCAGATTCTTTTAGGTGTATCCTGTATACATGGTCTGATTCCAGATTTTCTTGCAAATAAAGAAAAGATCATAGAGAATAGTGTTATGCTGTCTATTGCTGTGTAATAAAACTTAGCAACATGAAATGGCCATTTGATTCTGCTCACAGATTCTGTGGGTCAGGAATTTGGACAGGACACAGTGGGAATGGCTTGTCCCCACCCCACAGTGTCTGGAGCCTCAGCTGGGAAGACTGGAAGATTAGTTGTGACTCAGTGGGCAGATCCTCTGAAGGCTTGTACTCAGCTGGACTGGGAGGACTCAGTCACGGGGAGTGCTGACCAGAGCATCATACCCACACGATCCTGGTTGCCTGGGCTTCCTCACAGCATGGCAGCCTCAGAGTAGTCAGACTTCTTACGTGATGGCTCAGGGCTCTGAGTGCAAGTGGAGATTCAGTGCCTCTTATGACCACAGTCACACAGTGTCACTTCCCCACACCATCTGTTGAAGCAGTCACAGCCCACCGGGATTGATGGAGAGAGGACATAGAGGTCGTCTCTCAATGGGAAGAGTGTCAAGGTCATATTGCAGATGAGTATGTGGGATGGGGAACATTGTTGTGGCCATCTTTGGAAAATACAATCTGCTACCGATGACATGGGGTATTAGATAGATAGGATGAAGCCCAGATGTTGTGTTCAGAGGCTGAGCACTTTGGTCATCGGAGATAAATAACTGGACTCAAATATTAGGTTCAAGAGCTAGAAAATATTGGACTTGGTTTCAGACAGAACCAGATTCTTCAAGGACACTGTGTGATTTCCTCAATGCAGTGTGATTTATTTATGAACCCCTGGCCCTCTCTCTGAATAAAGTCAGAGGAGGTTTTTAATAAAGACCCCCTTAAAAAGGGATTTTTTTAAAAAAAGATAATGAGTTTTAATAAGAATGCAACTTAAATAGATTCTTTGGCTGGTGCTATGACAGTATTTGAACAGGACCCCTGACTTTAATTAACCATTTTGCCAGGTGGGCCTCCTTTTTAATTAGTACAGAAGATCTAAACAGATTTTTTCCATTTTATTCTCCAAGAAAAAAAAATGTAGGTTGGTTCCATGGCAATCTTTTGGGGTTGGAATTAATTTGATTAAGTAAAATTGTTGCCAAAATGGTCAGGCAGTCACCTAAATATACCAATTGATTGAGAATGGAGCCCATTGAACAATACTTCACTAGAGAAACTGAATTGCTATTCTTACAATAAATGTACTGCAGATGAATTTTACCAGACTTTTATAGCACTCACTAATTGGAATATTTAAGTAAGAAGACACTTTAGTAATTCATGAGCTCTCTGAGAGGTAACCTGACAAAAAGAAGAAAGGGGACCCCTACATAATAAACTAATTTACAGATTCCAGTCCACATGCTTTGTTGGCTTATACACCATGGAATAAAGAAATTTGTCACAACAAATTCTGCCTTGGATACCATCAAATTTAAAAATTGTGTGTTCATCACGAGAGCTGGGGACTTGATTTCTTGCACACCAAGTCTGATTACTCCTGTGTCTTCCATTTGGCATGAATTCCAGAGCCATTTTCCAACCTTTGTCAAAATCATAAAGAACTCAAAAGGATAATTGTATTCAGGAAAAAGGAAGGGGGAAAAATACTACACCAGAACCAGTTACTCTGCCAAAATCTTAAATTCAAGATCCACGTTTAAAAAAAAAAAGATCCACATTTCCTAAAAATTTATTTATATACTTAAAATAAAGGAAGCAACTAGACACATCCCACAGAATTGGAAAGTATATGAAATCATCATTACCTCAAAATGCCTTATGGGGTGGCAGGGCTGGAAGCTGCCTCAAGCCATCATTTTGTGGAGCCATTTTCTGTGACGATAGGCAGAAAGAGTTCTGGACTTCACTGGATTTTCCTAGTCTGTCAGTAACTGTGACTAGGAATGACCTAGGAAATTCAGATAAGTCTGCCTGGCCCTATCAGAGTAATTTGTGTCTGAGAAGCCCATCTGTAGATGGCTTGTCTTTAATGTCAATGAAAAATATTTCGATGCATTCCACATTCCCAGAACGGCCCCCTGGTTATGCTAGCACAGTGCCAGATCTCATTAAAATGGACAAAATTACTTCCATAGTTGAGATTAGCTCTCATAGCACGGCATGGTCATTTTGTTCCACTACAGCATGGCTGCTTTCTGCCCTCTTAAAGCCCTCATAGCTATAATGTGCGAAGACATACAGAGGCAACCCAAAGACTGTCATTCAATCTTTAAATTAAAAAATAAGACCAAACAACCCCCAACAGATACCATGACAACAAATCATTGAAAGCGATGCTGACTGTATCACCCTCCTGTGGAGCAACTTCAGCTCCGCAAAAACTTGTCAAGACACCACCAACTCAGTTACTGTGGTCCTTGTGTTGAGGTGCTCAGCCTTGGCCAAATCAGTCCCCCTAAACACAGAGTCCTCGTGAGCAGAAGTGAAATGCTTTGCAAAGTCCCGGTCTGTCATATGGGTAGATCACAGGGTATGCCCCTTTGATGCCTGGGTTCCCTTCCTTAATCCCTCAGCTTAAAGAAATCTTATAGAGAAGGTGGAGGGGCCAAGACCCCAGTGAGCCCTGGGGACACCTGGCACTAAATCTATGCCGGAGCTCTTTGCAGTGACCCCTCTCCTGGACCCCACAGCTGCCCTACCACTGAGGCCAGGGAGCAGCCCCTCCTCAGAGACTCACTCGACTTTCACCTAGGCACCTCTCCTGGGAAAAAAGTTCACCTCCCACGCCTGGGGTGGAAGGGAGGCAGCTAAGCCTAAAGCTGCGATTGCCAAACTCAAATGGTCTTTAAAGTCTTGTATTTAATCTTAGGAACACAGGTGGTGGGCACATTCTTCACTCTCATAGCGCCTTGTGTATTTAATTCAGAAATAGCCTTTGCTTCAATGGGCTGCCAGGTAAAGCTGACCCTGTGATGTCACATGCCCCCACTCTGGGAGATCATTGCTCAGTCTGAGAAATCAAGACTTGAGGAAACACACCCGATGGAAGAAAGTCTGTGGGGGCTCTCTAGGACTAGAGAAATACTTGCGGCAGGAGCAGAGGGTGAGGGCTATGATCGGATACAGAGAACAGGCCGTCTACAGCCAGTGGCTCAGGCCTGGCCTTTTCCAGACTCTTCTTGAGTTCAAACAAGCCCCACTCTTCCGCATCCGACTCCTCCCTTCCAGGGTCCCTCCTTCCCTCCTTCCTTCCTTCTCCCTTGCTCCTTCTGCTCTGTTTCATTTCTCTTTTTCTCTCTCCCTCTCTGATTCCTTGCCACAACACAGCCACTGTATTTAAAAATAACTTTTTATCATGTTAGAAGTGATAGTCATTTTTAAAAAATAGAAAGGACAGATAGTCAAATGAGCAGAAAGAGAAATACTAACAGTGACCTAGTCAGTCAACCACAGAAATTGACCACTTGAACAGTTAAAGTGTTGATAGAAAACAAATAGAATGATACTGTGTATGTTTATAAAAATAGAACGATACTGTGTAAGTTGTAAAATATAACTTTTTATACTATACTTCAATAGTCTCAAATGTACTGTAAACATATTTTCCTGTTGTGGAATATAGTTTCCCAATGATCTTTGTTGGATGTGTTGCATCCCATTGTGTGGATGTACCCTTGTCCTGTTAGCTGATGCCTTCCGCGTTGCTATGGAGGTAGATTTCCTGTCTGTATCCATCCATCTCTGTGAGTGATGGATGACTTGCACCTCCCTCAAGGTGCCACCCCAGCGCCTTTCCTAAGCCATATCTGCTCTCTCCCTGACCCCCAGATACCCAGTTTCACACACATACGTGGGGTTGACCCAGGGTCTACCTGACATCTCTCCTGTATATCTCACCGTGTGCCCTTTCCATTGGCTGATTCCTCCCTAGGGCTTGCCATGTGATGCCCAAACACCCGCCAGTTGTTTCAATTTATTTAAAAATTCAGTTAAACCATGTGTCCTTGTTTAGACAAAATCCACAGGGGATGTCCAGAGGACTAAGTAAATGTTTGGGATCAGTATAGTCCAACTTGCCTTGGATTTCTAAAATGCCACATTCATGTGCAGAGCAAAAGCTTAAATCTATATGCTCTCAGGAAAGCTTTATTTAATGTAACTGTGTACTAAGTTCAGAGTCTAGGGGCAAAGTGCACATTCAGCTGCCACCAACAGCACCCATGTTTTTCCACTGAGGGTTCTCAGTTTGGTTGCCTGAGCTGGTGGGGAGCGTGCTCCGGTTGGTAGGTCAGTAGCTGTTAGGGACTGAAATGGAAAAAGTGATTGTGACATGGGATTTATCGAGCAGCATCTTCCCTTTCCATGTGGGTTCACGGGGCAGTTTTAACCAGCTTCTAGGGGTCACAAAGCCATGCATCCGCACCTTTGACAACTTACAAACTAACAAGTAGCCTTCGGCACGTGCATGTGTACTTCCTGCCCGTGAACTTGAACCTTCTTGCTGGGAACAGACCTGACCAAACAACTGAGCCTCCCCAACATAAACTTTTTTAAAAAATCTGACATTCTTTCCGATAATTGTTGACTAGGAGGTTGCTCTCAAAAGTGGTGCTGTGAAAAAAATTTTAAAAATTAACAATCTTAACACATCTCACAGAAGAGAATAAACCCAGTTCCTTGTACTAGCAGTGCGGGGTATTGAATAGCAGAGAATTGGTTGTAACCTAGCAACTGATTTGGAAACGTGGAACAATGCAATCACAGTTTAAAATATCCCGAGGAACATTTTAGTCATTAAGTCCAGTATGTGGTTGCTGACACAGGGTTAGCTTCTGTTGAGTTTAGTCACTATCTATTACTGTCATTTGCAACATGTTGTAAGATCTAAACTGTCTGTTACATATGAAAAATAAATTGCTATGATAAAGTTCCCAAAGTCCAGAAATGTTTCTAATGCTGTTTTTTTCTGATTTCCCCCACACAAACTCCCCACCCCCCACCAGGGTTTAGAAATAGTAACAGGTAATGCAAAAAATGGGACTTACTTCCGAATACATATCAACAAGTATAAAATGGTGGAAACCATCACGTGCCTTTCTAAAGAGCCTTTCCCTGCCTCCAACTACATCCGCCTATTTGGCCAGCATGAGCAACTTCTCAACAACCTATGTGCTCGGTATGAGGACAAGCTTATCCCAGATCTCTACAGGTAAGTTGAACATTACACTTACTTTACTAAGACTATGCAAACATTTATAATGTCTTGTGAATGAGGGATGTGTTTTGTGATGAACCAGAAAGCCAAACGGGAACCCATGGGAGAGGCTAGAGTGGCAGAAATTTTATTCTAAGATAACAGAGAGTATCTGACCACTAGCATTGGCCTGAGAGTGGAGGGTCACATGGAGAAATGCATGGACTTTTGACATGTCCACATATGGTCCCTGTGGCCACACACAGGCCTGGATCCCAGATACATCCAAGCACAGCCTCCACACCACAGACAGGCCCAGATGAGATGATATTCGAGTCCCTTTCAACATGGGGCTGCTAAGAGTAGTCAGAAATTGAAGAGAGAGATTTGGGAGCAGGATATGGAAGCCCTTGGTCCTGGTGGGAATTCCACAACCACAGAGAGGCTATTTGTGACCCCAGCCTTCCTCCCAGCATGTGCTT
>NW_027915361.1:0-1409 GCF_054177405.1 Leptonychotes weddellii
AAAAGATCAACAAGGAAATAAAGACTTTAAATGACACACTGGACCAAATGGACTTCATAGATATATTCAGAACATTCTGTCTCAAAGCAACAGAATACAGATTCTTCTGTAGTGCCCATGGAACATTCTCCAGAATAGATCACATCCTAGGTCACAAATCAGGTCTCAACTGGTACCAAAAGATTGGGATCATTCCCTGCTTATTTTCAGACCACAATGCTTTGAAACTAGAACTCAATCACAAGAGGAAAGTCAGAAAGAACTCAAATCCATGGAGGCTAAAGAGCATCCTACTAAGAATGAATGGGTCAACCAGGAAATTGAAGAAGAATTTATAAAATTCATGGAAACAAATGAAAATGAAAACACAACTGTTCAAAATCTTTGGGATGCAGCAAAGTCAGCCCTAAGAGGAAAGTATATAGCAATAGAAGCCTTTCTCAAGAAACAAGAAAGGTCTCAAATACACAACCTAACCCTACACCTAAAGGAGCTAGAGAAAAAACAGCAAATAAAGCCTTAATCCAGCAGGAGAGGATAAATAATAAAGATCAGAGCAGAAATCAATGAAATAGAAACCAAAAGAGCAGTAGAACACATCAACAAAACTACGAGCTGGTTCTTTGAAAGAATTAACAAGATTGATAAACCACTGGCCAGATTTATCAAAAAGAAAAGAGAAATGACCCAAATAAATAAAATCATCAATGAAAGAGGAGAGATCACAACCAATACCAATGAAATACAAACAATTATAAGCACATATTATGAGCAACTATATGCCAGCAAATTAGATAACCTGGAAGAAATGGATGCATTCCTAGAGATGTATCAACTACCAAAACTGAACCAGGAAGAAATAGAAAACCTGAACAGATCTCTAACCACTAAGGAAATTGAAGCAGTAATCAAAAAACTCTCAACAAACAAAATCCCAGGGCCAGATGGCTTCCCAGGGGAATTCTTTTTTTTTTTTTTTTAAGATTTTATTTATTTATTTGAGAGACAGAGAATGAGAGACAGAGAGCATGAGAGGGAGGAGGGTCAGAGGGAGAAGCAGACTCCCTGCT
This sequence comes from Leptonychotes weddellii, assembly GCF_054177405.1. NCBI lineage: Eukaryota > Metazoa > Chordata > Mammalia > Carnivora > Phocidae > Leptonychotes > Leptonychotes weddellii. The sequence goes on from NW_027915361.1 coordinate 1,071, forward strand.
GAGCAGGGAGCCCAATGCGGGACTCGATCCCAGAACTCCAGGATCATGACCTGAGCCGAAGGCAGTCGCTCAACGAACCGAGCCACCCAGGCGCCCCCCAGGGAAATTCTACCAAACATTTAAAAAGAATTAATACCTATTCTTCTGAAACTGTTCCAAAAAATAGAAATGGAAGGAAAACTTCCAAACTCGTTTTATGAGGCCACCATTACCTTGATCCCAAAACCAGACAAAGACCCCATCAAAAAGGAGAATGACAGACCAATATCCTTGATGAACATGGATGCAAAAATTCTCACCAAAATACTAGCCAATAGGATCCAACAGTACATTAAAAGG
>NW_027915362.1:0-230 GCF_054177405.1 Leptonychotes weddellii
GATCACATTGTAGGTCACAAATCAGGTCTTAACCAGTACCAAAAGACTGGGATAATTCCCTGCATATTTTCAGACCATGATACTTTGAAACTAGAACTCAATCACAAGAGGAAATTCGGAAAGAACTCAAATACATGGAGGCTAAAGTGCATCCTACTAAAGAATGAATACGTCAACCAGGAAATTAAAGAAGAATTTTTAAAAATCATGGAAACAAATGAAAATGAAAA
>NW_027915363.1:0-230 GCF_054177405.1 Leptonychotes weddellii
CCATGTGGCCTGCTGTCCTCTGCTGAGAGGCCCAGCACCGGGGCGGGGGGCGGGGGCTGGGGAAGCCAGTGGCCTCCAGCTCGTGTGGAGCAGCCTGCTATTCGAGGGCGGCGGGAGACAGACAGACATTCACGTGGGAGGTGAAGGGGACCCGGAGCTGAGGCCCTGTCCCTGCATCCCTCTGACAGGCTGGGAAGGAAGGGGGGCAGGGAAAGAGGGAAGGAGGGAAA
>NW_027915364.1:0-230 GCF_054177405.1 Leptonychotes weddellii
AGAACAATGAGAAATCACAAATCTAGAGGCATGTGAGTGGTGTACTCACTTCTCTGAGTTCCCCAGTAATTCACAATTTCTGTTTTAAAAAGCCATGTTCTGGGGACAAGGAAAGAAACTTAGGAACCACCCAAATTGGAAAATGAAATTGGGTCCCCAGCGTAAGGCTTAGGCTATTGAAGAGTGACATGCTCAGTCCAAGGATAATGTGGCAAAACCCTAACCTTCAA
>NW_027915365.1:0-230 GCF_054177405.1 Leptonychotes weddellii
GATGGGAATATGAAAGTATGACAGGAAAACAAGATTATGGAGATTCATCAGGCAACAGATGTGAAGAACAAAATAGAACTTCTAAAAACAAAGATACACACACACATATATATTTCAAAGTATAATCCCAGAAGGCAGGATATAAGCAGATAAGTTACAAATGATGAGATATTGGTTTAAGGTTGCTCTGCACATAATTACAGAAGACAACTCAGACAAAATGGTAGAAA
>NW_027915366.1:0-230 GCF_054177405.1 Leptonychotes weddellii
ATCCACACTGATTAGGTCCCTGTCAGTCAGTCTGCCCCGTGTTCTCTTATTTGAGGTGAGTTTTCCCATCTAGTCATTCTGTCTAGGGAAGAATAGATGAATGAGACCACAAAATACTAAAATAGCAACAACGACCCCAGAGAAATCTACTCTTAACAAATCAGAGGAGACCTGAAACCAAAAAAATAAATAAGAAGAGAATATAATCAGACATGTGATGAGAACAGAGC
>NW_027915367.1:0-230 GCF_054177405.1 Leptonychotes weddellii
ATCATAAAAAAAAAAAACAAAAATCTGAGATGAGAAATTTAGAGGAATTTCTACTCTACCACAATACCACATGGACTGATCTCCATCCAGGCAAATATAAGAACCTTTTAGAGTAACTGTCTCCATGAAATCCTACAGGCAGACAAGCTGGAGAGCAGCATGGTAAAAGAAGGAAGAAGGAAAAGGCAACCTCCAGGTCTCAGGATTATCGTGCAGAAATTTTAGAGAGA
>NW_027915368.1:0-230 GCF_054177405.1 Leptonychotes weddellii
GGGCTATAACTCCGGCTCAGGAAAAAATCTGATTGTTCTAGGTGGCTCCAGTGAAAGCTTTCAGTTGGCTAAAACAGCTCAGGAAAGAGACAAAGTGCCTGGTCCCACAGAAGTCAAAAGTCAGAAGTTGGAGAAGTTCAAAGTATATTTAGTTGTGTCTTCAGAGTAACGCAATTCTCAAAAAAAAATTATGGCTATCGGCACACAGAATTTGATGGGATCAAAGAGAC
>NW_027915369.1:0-230 GCF_054177405.1 Leptonychotes weddellii
AGGGGGGACAGGATCTCCGTGCCCACGTGGACACAGAACTTCATGTCCACATCCCCGCACACCATGTCATCCACCTCAGAGGAAGCGCTCCTCATAGAAGCAGCTCATGATCGCCATGTGCTGCATGGACACATCCTGCCAGTGTGGGGCACCGCGGACCTCAAGAACCACCACCCTTCAGTGCTCCTGGAGAGGCACATGGGACACAGCAACCAGCTGGTCGGTGAAGA
>NW_027915370.1:0-230 GCF_054177405.1 Leptonychotes weddellii
GATGCTTAACTGTAGAAGACAAAGCGATGGTTACCAGAGGGGAGGTGGGTGGGGGGATTGGTGAAATAGGTGAAGGGGATTAAGAGTACACTTATCTTGATGAGCACTGAGTAATATATGGAACTGTTGAATCACTATATTGTACACCTGAAACTAATATTACACTGCATGTTAACTACACTGGAATTAAAATTTAAAGAAAACAAGAAAAAATTTTAAAAAGAACTAGA
>NW_027915371.1:0-230 GCF_054177405.1 Leptonychotes weddellii
ATTCTTCCTGAAGCCTGTTCCCCTTGATGTCTTGGCTTATTTCAATAAAATGTTAGTACTATTCTTCTACCTCCTCAGCTAAAGTGGACCTGAACTCTTTTCTTCTCTTTTATCCCACATTAAAATCCATGAGCAAATCCTACTGACTGGTTGTACATTTAAAATAAATCTGGGGGGCGCCTGGGTGGCTCAGTCGTTAAGCGTCTGCCTTTGGCTCAGGTCATGATCCC
>NW_027915372.1:0-1409 GCF_054177405.1 Leptonychotes weddellii
CAGCCAAGAATACTATATCCAGCTAGGCTGTCACTGAAAATAGAAGGAGAGATCAAAAGCTTCCAGGACAAACAAAAAATAAAGGAATTTGCAAACACAAAACCAGCCCTACAAGAAATATTAAAAGAGGTCCTCTAAGCAAAGAGAGAGCCTAAAAGTAACATAGACCAGAAAGGAACACAGACAATATACAGTAACAGTCACCTTACAGGCAATACAATGGCACTAAATTCATATCTTTCAAGAGTTACCCTCAATGTAAATGGGCTAAATGCCCCAATCAAAAGACACAGGCTATCAGATTGGATAAAAAAACAAGACCCATTGGAGGGGGGAAAGATGGCGGAGGAATACGGGACCCTATTTCAACTGGTCCCTGGGATTGAGCTGGATATCTACCAGACCACTCAGCACTCATGAAACCAGCCTGAGATGTAAGAAGATCTGGATCTCTACAAACAGAATATTGCAGGTGGTTGGTTTTGAGGTACAAACCTGGGAGCTGTGATTCCATGGGCAGATATCGGAGGATAAACAGCCCCAGGAGGGTGCTTGGCCGTGGGGATCCTACACCACCGGTGAGTGACAGCCTCACTCGCTGGGGACGGGACACAGACTCACAGACCGGTAGCGGCAGGGAAAGGACTTCAGGGCAGCCCCTGGGGCAGAAACCCGGAGTGGCAGGGTCGCATATGCGATCTGGGGGCGGCTGGTGGTTTTAGAAGCACAAAGGACAGAGACGTGCCCTGACCTGGAGGCAGGACTGGGAGCGCTGTGGAGAGGCACACAACCCAGGCCACTGCAGTTTATAGCAACACAGACGGAAACAGAGACGGTGTAGCATGAAGAGCTCACTGAAGAAAAGACTGCGATCTCTCTGCTCTGAGGCAGAGGGTTGGAAACGGTCTCTTCTGCTCTGACTCGTGGAAGAGACGTGGAAAGATGCCAGGGAAAGCCGCCAAAGAACAAAAGCCCCCAAAACTGATTCCCACTGAGCTCATCCCCCACCACAGGGGGCCAGGGCAACTCCACCCAAACAGGGTTGCCTGAGTAACAGCGTGACAGGCCCCTCCCCCAGAAGACAGGCTGGGAAAACAAGAGGCCAGCAACCCTAAGGTCCCTAGAAAACAGGTGCATCTTGCTTGGGTTCTGGTCAATAATTTGGACTCTATACATTCCCTCAACCACACAACAGAAGGGCTAGGAGGAGGAAGCCCCCAAATAGAAGAGACTCAGAGATTATGACTTATGCTGCAGATTTACAAATGGATGCAGATATAACCAAGATGTCAGAGATGGAATTCAGGCTAGCAATTGTGAAGACAATGGCTAGAATGGAGAAATCAATTAATGGCAACATAGAGTCTCTAAGGGCAGAAATGAAAGCTGAATTGGCAGAACTTAAAAAT
>NW_027915373.1:0-230 GCF_054177405.1 Leptonychotes weddellii
CAGGAGCACAGAGCTGAGGTCAAGTTCAACTTTGCCACTGACAGTGTGCCCTCTCTGTTATTCTAAAAGCCAAATATGATTGCTTCTCACCCACACCTCAACTTGGGAGTTCCTACAAGCTGCACACAGCCCTCCGTGATCTGGTTCCTATCTGCTCCTATCTGCTCCATTAGCTGACATGAGAAAGCCCAGGGAAGGGTACATTCAAGAGGATCTTCTGGGTCAGCCCA
>NW_027915374.1:0-230 GCF_054177405.1 Leptonychotes weddellii
AAGTGGCCTAAGTTAGGAACTCAAATGAATCAATATGGAAATAAGTACTATAAGACAGGGTTGCGGGGGGAGCTCTGAACGGAAGCAGAGATATTCTGAATGAGAACAGTTGTATAATTTTACAAAGCATTATATCCATGATATATTTATATGAAGGATAGAAAACAAAAGATTAACAAACACTATCCCTAAGTAGTGGAGTTTTCTTCTTCTTTTTACTTATCAGATTG
>NW_027915375.1:0-230 GCF_054177405.1 Leptonychotes weddellii
GATAGTTCCCTTTCCACCCCTCCTTTGGCCATCTGTAAATGAGAATTTAGAGATCGAGTCTATTGCTTTGGCCCCAGGAGAGACTTTTGTAAGTTTCAAATAATATAATAACTTTTAATATTTGTGAAGTAATGACTTTTGTTAAGTTTTCAAATAATGGCCAAGGAAAAGGGAGTTAAATTTTAGAAAGGAATAAAACCAAGAGAAAATGTTTGGCAAAAGGCATAGAA
>NW_027915376.1:0-230 GCF_054177405.1 Leptonychotes weddellii
GCGCTCCCACCCCCTGACCCCTGCTCAGAGGCTGGTGGGCTGGATCGACCACATCCTCCAGACAGGGGGTGCGGCACACCTCAAGCCCCACGGCCTGCAGCAGCCATGGCATGAGCAGTACCTGCTGGACGTCTTCTTGTTCCTGCTGCTGGTCACCCTGGGCACCCTGTGGCTCTGTGGGAAGCTGCTGGGCGTGGTGGCCAGGTGGCTGTGTGGGGCCAGGAAGCTGA
>NW_027915377.1:0-230 GCF_054177405.1 Leptonychotes weddellii
CATGATCCCAGGGTCCTGGGATCGAGCCCCGCATCGGGGTCCCTGCTCCGCGGAAAGCCTGCTTCTCCCTCTTCCACTCCCCCTGCCTGTGTTCCCTCTCTCGCTGTGTCTCTTTTTGTCAAATAAATAAATAAATAAAATCTTAGTAATTAATAAAGTTGAATCAAGTACTTTTTCTTTCTTTCTTTTTTCCAAAGGTAAAGGCAAGGGTTTCTTGGCGCTATGGCTCA
>NW_027915378.1:0-230 GCF_054177405.1 Leptonychotes weddellii
TATGCAGAAGAGGGTATATACAAACCTAATGGTAACCATATATCAAAAATCACTAAGAAATATGCAAAGAATAAATAGGAAGAAACCCAGATATATCACTAAAGAAATCAGCAAGCCATGAGAGAAAGATAAGAAAGCGTCATAGAAAATCTTCAGAAACAACCACATAACAAATAACAAAATGATAATAAATACATATCTATCAATAATTACTTTGAATGTAAATAGAA
>NW_027915379.1:0-230 GCF_054177405.1 Leptonychotes weddellii
CTCACAGAAGGTTACACATGTGTGGTCAGCTTGTGCAGAGAGTGTCGGAGGCCTGGAGGGACCCCCGTCGACTGTGGCAGCAGACGCTGTCTCTGTCCCAAGTCTGCTGAGACCTTCTGAGGCCACTCACTGTGGGTGCACAGCTTTTCAGTTGGCTACAGATTTTCCCAGGAGAAAACCGTGAAGTGCGCTGGAGATCGTGCCTGTGCACTTCTTTTGTTCATTTCCCC
>NW_027915380.1:0-230 GCF_054177405.1 Leptonychotes weddellii
GTAGATGGTTGGAATGTATGCTGCACCACAGTAAGAAAGTAAACTTAGAATTCCCATCGAAGAGAGAATCGAATGCAAGACAGGAATGAAAAGAAAATCCCTTCATTTTGCTTATGGGGAAGCAGTTCTAAAAGATTTAAGTAACACCTCAAGTAAAGTAAAAGTCAGAATTAAAACTTAACTTCAAATCCTAAACCCTGATCACTATGCTATATTGCTTTTCAAATATA
>NW_027915381.1:0-230 GCF_054177405.1 Leptonychotes weddellii
AGTGAATTGTATCTCAATAGAAAAAAAAGTAGGTAAAGAATTTACTGCAGAGAAACAAAGTATTATATGAATTGGGGCTTGGGGGGGGGGGCGGAGCAAGATGGTGGAGGATTAGGAGACCTGGATTTCATCTGGTCTCAGGAATTCAGCTGGATAGGGATCAAACCATTCTGAACACCTACAAAATCAACAGGAGATCGAAGAAAGGAATAGCAACAACTCTCTGAACA
>NW_027915382.1:0-230 GCF_054177405.1 Leptonychotes weddellii
ATGGGACAGCACTATGTTGTGGGGTTTAAACTGGGAGGCATGTATAGGACATATAGATACTAAATTTGTAAATTTGCTTCCATTTAGAAGTTTTCAGCATTTTATGTCTTCCATGTAAAATGATTTCTTCTTTTTTCAATAATACAGACGTTTAACAATTTCTGAAGACCAATTACATGATAATCAAGGAAAGAGAGAAAAAGACTTTCTCATTACACATAAGGCAGTCC
>NW_027915383.1:0-1409 GCF_054177405.1 Leptonychotes weddellii
GGGTCATGATCCCAGGGTCCTGGGATTGAGCCCCGCATCTGGCTCCCTGCTCTGTGAGAGGCCTGCTTCTCCCTCTCCCACTCCCCCTGCTTGTGTTCCCTCTCTCGCTGTGTCTCTCTGTCAAATAAATAAATAAAATCTTAAAAAAAAAAAAAAAGAACATATTATGAGCAACTCTATGCCAGCAAATTAGATAACCTGGAAGAAATGGATGCATTCCTAGAGGTGTATCAACTACCAAAACTAAACCAGGAAGAAATAGAAAACCTGTTTATAGCAGCAATGTCCACAATAGCTAAACTGTGCAAAGAGCCAAGATATCCATTGACAGATGAATGGATAAAGAAGATGTGGTCTATATATACAATGGAATATTATGCAGCCATCAAAGGGACTGAGATCTTGCCATTTGCAATGACATGGATGGAACTGGAGGGTGTTATGCTGAGTGAAATAAGTCAATCAGAGAAAGACATGTATCATATAACCTCACTGATATGAGAAATTCTTAACCTAAGGAAACAAACTGAAGGTTGCTGGCGTGGGGGGTGGGGTAGGAGCGATGGGGTAGCTGGGTGATGGACATTGGGGAGGGTATGTGCTATGGTGAGTGCTGTGAATTGTGCAAGACTGTTGAATCTTAGATCTGTACCTTGGAAACAAATAATACATTATATGTTAAAAAAAAGAAAAGAAAAATATAGGAGGGGAAGGATGAAGGGGGAAAAATCGGAGGGGTGACGAACCATGAGAGACTATGGAATCTGAAAAACAAACTGAGGGTTCTAGAGGGGAGGGGGGTGGGAGGATGGGTTAGCCTGGTGATGGGTATTAAAGAGGGCACATTCTGCATGGAGCACAGGGTGTTATACGCAAACAATGAATCATGGAACACTACATCAAAAACTAATGATGTAATGTATGGTGATTAACATAACAATAAAAAATTTAAAAAAAAGAATTAACAGCCTTTTGTCATTATAAAAAAAAAATGGTGTTCTTTCCTGGAAATTTCCACCATATATAACAGATGTAAAGAGCCTCACTGTTTTCTCCAGCCTTAACTTTAGAGTCTTCACCTTGTTCCCCTTATCTCTTTAAAAACCACATTTTTTTAAAGCAGTCTTTCCCTTTATAACCACTTACATTTTAAGAAAGCCTAATATTTTCAGGGGGCGGAGCAAGATGGCGGAGGAGTAGGAGACCTGGATTTTGTCTCCTCTCAGGAATTCAGCTGGATAGGGATCAAACCATTCTGAACACCTACAAACTCAACAGGAGATCGAAGAAAAGAAGAGCAACAACTCTCTCATCAGAAAAGCGACCACTTTCTGGAAGGTAGGACGTGCGGAGAAGTGAATCTGAGGCGATATTCGGGAGGATAGACGGCGGGGGAGGGGCCTCCGTCG
>NW_027915384.1:0-230 GCF_054177405.1 Leptonychotes weddellii
AGGGGTTAGCCTGGTGATGGGTATTAAAGAGGGCACGTACTGCATGGAGCACTGGGTGTTATGCACAAACAATGAATCATGGAACACTACATCAAAAACTAATGATGTAATGTATGGTGATTAACATAACATAATAAAAAAAAACTAATTTCTTAAAAGTATACATGAAATGACATAATAAAGCTTTCTAAAACTAAAAAAAAAAGGATGATAGAGAATATCCAAATTCA
>NW_027915385.1:0-230 GCF_054177405.1 Leptonychotes weddellii
CATGATCCCAGAGTCCTGGGATCGAGCCCCTCATCGGGGTCCCTGCTCCGCGGAAAGCCTGCTTCTCCCTCTTCCACTCCCCCTGCCTGTGTTCCCTCTCTCGCTGTGTCTCTTTTTGTCAAATAAATAAATAAATAAAATCTTAGTAATTAATAAAGTTGAATCAAGTACTTTTTCTTTCTTTCTTTTTTCCAAAGGTGAAGGCAAGGGTTTCTTGGCGCTATGGCTCA
>NW_027915386.1:0-230 GCF_054177405.1 Leptonychotes weddellii
CCAAAAAAAAAAAAAAAAAAAAAAAAAAAACGAAACCTTGCCATTTGCAACTTCGTGGATGGAACTAGATTGTATTATGCTAAGCAAAATAAGTCAATCAGAGAAGGACATGTATCATATGATCTGACTGATATGAAGAATTCTTAATCTCAGGAAACAAACTGAGGGTTGCTGGAGTGGTGGGGGGTGGGAGGGATGGGGTGGCTGGGTGATAGACACTGGGGAGGGTA
>NW_027915387.1:0-230 GCF_054177405.1 Leptonychotes weddellii
ACCAAAAGACAACCGACAGAATGGGAGAAGGTATTTGCCAATGACATATCAGATAAAGGGCTAGTATCCAAAATCTATAAAGAACTTATCAAACTCAACACCCAAAGAACAAATGATCCAATCAAGAAATGGGCAGAAGACATGAACAGACATTTTTCCAGAGAAGACATGCAGAGGGCCAACAGACACATGAAAAAGTGCTCAACATCGCTCGGCATCAAGGAAATCCA
>NW_027915388.1:0-230 GCF_054177405.1 Leptonychotes weddellii
TAGCTGACTTTCCTAACATACAGAAACAGACACAGAGAGTTAGACAAAATGAGGAGACAGACAGATAAGTCTCAAATAAACATCGGGTGTTATACACAACTGATTAATTGTTGAACACTCCATCTGAAACTAATGATGTACTATGTGTGGGCTAATTGAATTTAAATTAAAAAAAGAGTTTCCCACGACAGATGTTGGCGGGGATGCGGAGAAAGGGGAATCTTCCTACA
>NW_027915389.1:0-230 GCF_054177405.1 Leptonychotes weddellii
CTAGTTCATTATAAGTGTGGTAAATGCTCTGTAGAAATACAGGGTAGCCTTGAGATGATGGAGATGACTAATCTGCCCAGGGTCAGGGGAATCTTCTCAAGGAAGCCAGATTTAAGGCAAGAGAAGAGATACACAGGTTAGCTGGAGAGGAGTGTACTGGGAAAAGTAAATAGATTGCATTAAGTTCCCGAAATAGGACAATTTAGAAAGTTATCAACATCTACATGAGA
>NW_027915390.1:0-230 GCF_054177405.1 Leptonychotes weddellii
GCAACATCAAGAAAAGGGGAGAGAAAATCTGCCGCCGGCCCGAATACATCTCGCAGCTGGAGTGCCGGGCCGAGAGCCACCCCGAGGTCAGCATCGAGAATCTGGGCCAGGTGGTGCAGTGCAACCCCAGCAAGGGCCTCGTGTGCCGGAACCGGGACCAGGAGGGCAATGTCGGGATGTGCCTCAACTATGAGGTCCGGGTTTTGTGCTGTGAGCCCCCAGAGAACTGC
>NW_027915391.1:0-230 GCF_054177405.1 Leptonychotes weddellii
GTCTCTTTATGGGCTTCTGCCAGGTGCACACGATTGTTGTTCATATTTGCACTCTACTTGCTGATGACATTTTAGGAAACAATCCCCTCCTAGTTTAAAAATGCTAAGTAAAATTATTTATGCTAGTTGGAGTCTCACAGTGCAAAGTTTTTGAGGTATAAAAATTAAATTCCATCTACCACTGAGAAGAAAAATTAAGGAAATACAAAAAAACTTTCATTAAAGACATA
>NW_027915392.1:0-230 GCF_054177405.1 Leptonychotes weddellii
CCCTCGTTCTCTAATCTCCTTGGGGGAGGCAGACACCATTCTTTCTGTCTGCGTGCCACCATGAATGTCGCACAGCAGGCGTTGGGGTCAGAATGAGGGACATTTGAGAAGCATCTGTTTGGAGAACTGCAGGTGAATGTCACTGATATCGTGTCCCCCAAGAGAATAGCTGTCCCCGCAACAGCTGGGAAATGCAGAGAGTCAGCATCTGGCTAGAAGGAAAATGGGAG
>NW_027915393.1:0-230 GCF_054177405.1 Leptonychotes weddellii
TCTGGCCTCTGAACTTCTTGTCCCTGATGTCTCTCACGGCGCTGTGCACAGGAGGCCCTCAGTAAGTGTGTGCTCTTGAACCAGCAAATGCCAAACAGCAGTGTCATCACAGAAGTGAGACTTTATACGGTGAACACATCAGTTGCTGCAGTTTTTAGCACTATCGAATTCTGCATAAGCATAGCTGCCTAATTTGACCGACCTTTTAGCCCCGAGTACCCATTTCTGAA
>NW_027915394.1:0-1409 GCF_054177405.1 Leptonychotes weddellii
ATCGGGCTCTCTGCTCAGCAGGGAGTCTGCTTCTCCCTCTGACCCTCCCCCCTCTCATGTGCTCTCTCTTATTCTCTCTCTCAAAATAAATAAAAAAAAATCTTTAAAAAAAAAAAAAGAATTCAGTGGCATTTCTATACACCAAGAATAAGACAGAAGAAAGAGAAATTAAGGAGTCAATCCCATTTACAATTGCACCCAAAACTATAAGATACCTAGGAATAAATCTACCCAAAGAGGCAAAGAATCTGTACTCAGAAAACTATAAAATACTCATGCAAGAAATTGAGGAAGACACAACATAATGGAAAAACATTCCATGCTCATGGATTAGAAGAACAAATATTGTTAAGATGTCAATGTTACCTAGAGCAATCTACATATTCAATGCAATCCCCATCAAAATACCATCAACTTTTTTCAAAGAAATGGAACAAATAATCCTAAAATTTGTACAGAACCAGGAAAGACCCCGAATAGCCAGAGGAATGTTGAAAAAGAAAAGCAAAGCTGGTGGCATCACAATTCCAGACTTCAAGCTCTCTTATAAAGCTGTCATCATCAAGACAGTATTGCACTGCAACAAAAACAGACACATAGATCAATGGAACAGAATAGAGAGCCCATAAATGGACCCTCAACTCTATGGTCAACTAATCTTCAACAAAGCAGGAAATAATGTCCAATGGAAAAAAGACAGTCTCTTCAACAAATGGTATTGGGATAATTGGACAGCCACAAGCAGTATGACACAGGACCATTTCCTTATACCATACATGAAAAAAACTCAAAACAGATGAAAGACCTCAGTGTGAAACAGGAGTCCATCAAAATCCTAGAGAACACAGGCAGCAACCTCTTCGACCTCAGCCGCAGAAACTTCTTCCTAGAAACATCGCCAAAAGCAAGGGAAGCAAGGGCAAAATGAACTATTGGGACTTCATCAAGATAAAAAGCTTTTGCACAGCAAAGGAAGCAGTCAGGAAAACCAAAAGTCAACCAACATAGTGGGAGAAGATATTTTCAAATGCCATATCAGATAAAGGGCTAGTATCCAAAATCTATAAAGAACTTATCAAATTCAGCACCCAAAGAACAAATAATCCAATCAAGAAATAGGAAGAAGACATGAACAGACATTTCTGCAAAGAAGACATCCAAATGGCCAACAGACACATGAAAAAGTGCTCAACATCACTTAGCATCAGGAAAATACAAATCAAAACCTCAATGAGATACTGCCTCACACCAGTCAGAATGGATAAAATTAAGTCAGGAAATGACAGATGTTGGTGAGGATGCAGGAAAAGGGGAACCCTCCTACACTGTTGGTGGAAATGCAAGCTGGTGCAGCCACTCTGGAAAACAGTGTGCAGGTTCCTCAAAAAGTTGCAAATAGAGCTACCATA
>NW_027915395.1:0-230 GCF_054177405.1 Leptonychotes weddellii
CCGGGAGGCTGGAGCGGCGGGCTCCGGGCCAGGCCCTCAGGAGCGACCCCCAGGACGACAGCACAGAACCCTCGGAGGCCAACGCCGGGACCGCTGGGTGCAAGAACGCCCGGCCCCGGCCGGGACCCTGGGGTGTCTTCTGCACCACCCCCGTCTCTGGAGGGGTCCGCCTGCCGGAACCTGCTCCGCGGCCAGAGTCCGGCTGCGGGGGGCGCCGCCTCCAGCCTCCG
>NW_027915396.1:0-230 GCF_054177405.1 Leptonychotes weddellii
ATAAATAAATAAAATCTTAAAAAAAAAAAAAAAAAAAAAACAATGAAATAAAAAATATCATTTGCATTGGCATCAAAATATGAAATTCTTAGAGATAAATCTGACAAGAGATATTAAAGATCTATACACAGAAAACTAAAAACTATCTTGCTATAAGAAATGAAAGAAGAACTAAATAATTAGAATGATATATTGTGTTCAGGTTTGGATGACTCAATATTGGTAAGATG
>NW_027915397.1:0-230 GCF_054177405.1 Leptonychotes weddellii
ATATTGCAAAATCTATGTATATAAGCATATCTTCATGTACAAAAGCAAAAAGGAAAGTAGGCACATGCATTATACACACAGAAAATCTAATTTAAAATAAATTAAATATTTATTGGAAATGTTCTTTTGTTGGACAAGATAAGAACAATCTGTTAAACTAATTAATCTTTGTTTACTTCTCATTAAAGGATTAATTAAAACTGTACATTGCAAAAATGGAATTGAAATCA
>NW_027915398.1:0-230 GCF_054177405.1 Leptonychotes weddellii
CACTTTTCTAAGCTTCTGGTTTCCTCACATGCAGAGACAAGAATAGTGCTTACCTCCTGGGGTTGTTGTGATAAGTAAGTGACACATAAAGCAGCTAGTGTGACAACTGGTCAGTAGCAGGGACCCCGAAAATATAGGTAATTATTATGCGTTCAGCCTGGATGACCTTTTAAGGGTTTTGTTTTGTTTTCTGCCCAGATTAAAGAACTTATCCTTTCCACAATTTAACA
>NW_027915399.1:0-230 GCF_054177405.1 Leptonychotes weddellii
AGTCAAGCCATCACTCCTGTTGGATATACTTCTGTTCTCTCTTCTTGAATCCTATTTATTTCTACTCTGGTCTCACCTTCTTTTGCTCAGGGTCCATCACTTCCAACCCAATCAGAAACACTTCTTTGCAAGTTTCTCCCCCCGTCCCCAACACACAAGTTAATTATATTCCATCACTTCTGCCTAGAGGGAACTCACCATAACTCTGTGACAAACACCCTAATTTGTCA
>NW_027915400.1:0-230 GCF_054177405.1 Leptonychotes weddellii
AAGATGATTTTACTGCTGACAATGGGTTTTCAATCTTATTATCAAGATCAGTTCTTATTATGTTCTCAATCAGCTAACCAAACTGTCCCACTCTTTGATGCCATGCCATATTGTTTTAAGAGACTTGACCACACATTGATTCTGCCAGTGTCCTTTTTCCCCAGATTCTAAGTCTTTCCCCTAACCTCATATGTAAGGACTCTTCTACATGGTCTTAGGTTTTGGTGAAA
>NW_027915401.1:0-230 GCF_054177405.1 Leptonychotes weddellii
CCTGCTCTCCAACTGGATTTTCTTCCTCACTCCCTTGATTATTCTCGGATGCTTCTCTTTCCAGTTTTCTGAGCTGTTCTCTCACTTATCTTGCCCTCCTCCTCTCTGGATGAGGCCTTGCACCTGTCCTTCCCATACTGGAGTGCTTGCTCACCTGGCCCTTCTTAAGGCCTCGTCCTCATCTGTGTTTCACTGTGTCTGCTTCCTGGGCTCACGGTTTAGCTCTCTGA
>NW_027915402.1:0-230 GCF_054177405.1 Leptonychotes weddellii
CAAAAGCATTTACCAACATGGTTCGAGTTGGAGGTTGATCTAGATATCAGGATCAAAAAAAACCCCAAGAAAACCAAACCTCAAACTCAGCAAGAATTGAGGTCCTCCAAAGGCAAAAGGTGAATTGTGCATTAATTTCTTCTTCTTTTTTTTAAGATCTTATTTTTAAGGGGGGCCCGAGTGGCTCAGTCAGTTAAGCGTCTGCCTTCGGCTCAGGTTATGATCCCAGG
>NW_027915403.1:0-230 GCF_054177405.1 Leptonychotes weddellii
TACACACAAACTCACATGCACACATGGACGTGCACACGTAACCCACACCCACGTAGTCACACACAAACTCACATGCAGACATGGACGTGCACACGTAACCCACACCCACATAGTCACACACACACTCACATGCAGACATGGATGTGCACACGTAACCCACACTCACATAGTCACACACAAACTCACATGCACACATGGACGTGCACACAGAGCATACACACAAACTCACA
>NW_027915404.1:0-230 GCF_054177405.1 Leptonychotes weddellii
GGTATTGAGGAGGGCACATTCTGCATGGAGCACTGGGTGTTATGCACAAACAATGAATCATGGAACACTTCATCTAAAACTAATGATGTAATGTATGGGGATTAACATAAGAATAAAAAAAAAATAAGGATGACGGTAGATTTCTCAATGCAGGTGAGAAAATAGTAGAGCCACCTCTTTAAAGTAGTTAAAGAAAAATACAATTTAGTAATTTTCTATTGCTACTATTA
>NW_027915405.1:0-1409 GCF_054177405.1 Leptonychotes weddellii
GCGCAGACATACCACACTGGCTTGCTTCTTCCTACAAGAGTCCCTCTTCTCTTTAGGACTTCCCCTAAGCACAAAAATATCCTGCTTCCTAGAGGAGTTTCCTCCCACAGGGGACAGGGTCCCCAGTGTGACTGGCCCTCACCCAAGTCCTGGGACCCTGGCTCCTATGCCGAGATCCCGGCCTGCCTTGCAGGCTGCCGGGAGGGAGAGTGGCCCGGTGCTGCCACCTGGAGATGGCCCCTGTTCTTGGCAGCCGCACGACGCATGGCCCTGTCAGTGACTGCCTCCCCTGGCAGGTCCTGGGGCCCCGTGCTCAGGAAGAGCCCTCGCAGAGCCCTTGGCCGCCGGGCCCCTGGGCATCCCTGCCCCTCTGAAGCCGCCTTGGCCTTTCCTCCACAGAACTCTCGAGCCCTTGGAGACGGAAGGAGCTGCTCGCTCCATGCTCAGCAGCTTTCTGCCTCCTGTTCCCAGCCTGCCCAGTGACCCCCCAGAACACTTCCCTCTCCGAAAGACAGGTGAGTGGGACGGGCAGGTGGGCGACCCTCCAGGGGAGGGTCAGGAGCGTGGAGGGGCAGCAGCAGGTCAGCCCGCGGTGCTTTTCTCCCGGACGCTGCCCTCGCTTGCCTTCACCCAGAGGTGACTGGGAGGCAGGAGGGTAGCGTGGGGCCACGTAACACTGGTGCTCCCACAGTCTCTGAGCCCAACCTGAAGCTGCGCTACAAGCCCAAGAAGTCCCTGGAGCGGAGGAAGAATCCACTGCTCAGAAAGGAGAGCGCCCCGCCCAGTCTCCGGCGACGGCCCACGGAGACCCTTGGAGGTGAGGGCCCGCAGGGTGGGCAGGGGTGGCCGGTGTTGTCGCTCTGGCTCGGGTCCCGCCCGGACGGGGCGGCTGTGCACGGTTATACGGGATGTGTCCTACACGCTCGCCAGGGGGCGGAGTTGAGGCTGAAAGCCAGCCCCTGCTTGGTTGGCTAAGCTGCCGTCTGCCCAGAAGGGGCACCTTAAAAACGTGTGCAAAGGCACCAGAAGCGAGTGGTGGCCTGCCTGCCCTTCTGGGCAGAAAGCGGGAAGCAGAGGCCACCCCCTGGGGAAGGGGGACTGGCCCCGTTGTCCCAGTCACACTGGGCCGCTGACTGTGCCCCCCCCACCCCCCAGACTCGTCCCCGAGTAGCAGCAGCACGCCGGCGTCAGGCTGCAGTTCCCCTAATGACAGCGAGCACGGCCCCAACCCCGTCCTGGGCTCCGAGGTAAGGCCTTGCCGGGCCGGGCTCTCTGGGGGCGGTTCTGAGGCTCAGCCTTCTTCTCGGCAAGCAGCCCTGACCGAGCTGGGGCCGCAGGGTCTGGGCAGCCCGGACCCGAGCCTCCTGGGGGTTCTGGGGAAGGCAGGCCCAGGGGTAGAGGTCTGGGAC
>NW_027915406.1:0-230 GCF_054177405.1 Leptonychotes weddellii
ATGTTTGTTATGGGGAACTTAAAGAAGTAAGGAGAGAAACTGATGGAGCTCTAGTCAAAGTATTCTGACATGCCCTAAGATGCTTTTACAAAAAGCCCATACAAATAGCACTAAAGGTATAAACGGCGGAGAAAAGAATGAAGACCCTCAAGGCATTGTCCATAAGGTAGAAGAAAAAATTGTCTTGATACGGGTAAGATTGGGATGACATCTTGGAAAAAGTAAACAGC
>NW_027915407.1:0-230 GCF_054177405.1 Leptonychotes weddellii
AGAGAGAGAGAGAGGTGGAGAGCACAGAGGGAGAGGGAGAGGGAGAAGCAGACTCCCCTTGTGCTCTTTTTATTATTTTTTTAAGATTTTATTTATTTATTTGACAGAGAGACAGCGAGAGAGGGAACACAAGCAGGGGGAGTGGGAGAGGGAGAAGCAGGCTTCCCGCTGAGCAGGGAGCCCGATGCGGGGCTCGATGCGGGGCTCGATGCGGGGCTCGATGCGGGGCT
>NW_027915408.1:0-230 GCF_054177405.1 Leptonychotes weddellii
AACAATTTCAAGGGGCCTGACCAGAACCTATCATACTGAAGAAGCCTCACGGCTGGGAAGTGAGACCGTAAACCACTTCCGGGGCGCCTGGCTGGCTCGGTCAGAAGTGCGAGCAACGCTTGATCCCAGGGTCAAGAGTTTGAGCCCCACATGGGGTATAGAGATTACCTCAATACTTAAAACTTAAAAAAAAAAAAAATCTAAACCCACTTCCTTAGAGAGATGAGGCC
>NW_027915409.1:0-230 GCF_054177405.1 Leptonychotes weddellii
AATTATTGACCAGAACCCAAGCAAGATGCAGCTGTTTTCTTGGGACCTTAGGGTTGCTGGCCTCTTGTTTTCCCAGCCTGTCTTCTGTGGGAGGGGCCTGCCGCGCTGTTACTCAGGCAACCCTGTTTGGGCAGAGTTGCCCTGCGCCCCTGTGGCTCAGCGGGAATCAGTTTTGGGGGCTTTTGTTCTCTGGCGGCTTCCCGCGTCTCTTCCGCGAGTCAGAGCAGAAG
>NW_027915410.1:0-230 GCF_054177405.1 Leptonychotes weddellii
AACCCTACATATTTACTATTTTTATTGTTATTTTTTATTGTTTGTCTCTAGCATAAAAGTTCTAAAATCACAATATTTTTGTCTCTTTTTTATCAACTACCATTTTATCAGCACCTTGAAAAGTAGCTCCTCAATAAAGATTTAAGTGGATGAATGCTTTAGAACCGAAGGGAGATTTAGAAGACATACAAAAATAATTCAAAAGAAATTTAAATGAAATTATGATAGTC
>NW_027915411.1:0-230 GCF_054177405.1 Leptonychotes weddellii
CTAGTTCATTATAAGTGTGGTAAATGCTCTGTAGAAATACAGGGTAGCCTTGAGATGATGGAGATGACTAATCTGCCCAGGGTCAGGGGAATCTTCTCAAGGAAGCCAGATTTAAGGCAAGAGAAGAGATACACAGGTTAGCTGGAGAGGAGTGTACTGGGAAAAGTAAATAGATTGCATTAAGTTCCCGAAATAGGACCATTTAGAAAGTTATCAACATCTACATGAGA
>NW_027915412.1:0-230 GCF_054177405.1 Leptonychotes weddellii
GTAGACTCCACATCCAGCATGGATCCCAACATGGGGCCTGAACTCACGACCCTGAGATTAAGACCTGAGCTGAGATCAAGAGTCAGTTGCTTAACCGACTGAGCCACCCAGGTGCCCCACTAGCATAATATTTTGAAATAAATACATAAATAACAAAAATACTAACATTAGGAAGTGGCAAGGGGGCCGGGAGAAGCCATGAAGGCAGCTTCCAGAAGACCTTTCTGCTA
>NW_027915413.1:0-230 GCF_054177405.1 Leptonychotes weddellii
CTCCTTGAAAATAAGCATAAAGATTTATGCAACATGAATTTATTAATTTAGCTTCAAACATGACTAAGCTCCAGACTGTCAGTAATTTACTAAATATCATGGAGTATGCCTCTTTTCCTATAAGGTACATTAGTTACATTTTATTCATCATCTTAGTAGAAATTAAAAATATATATTTATAACTCTTCATTGCTTCCTCGTCATAAAAAAATTATTTTCAGCTGTGGGAA
>NW_027915414.1:0-230 GCF_054177405.1 Leptonychotes weddellii
ACATAGAAGACACTAGATAATCCCTTTCTAGAGAAATAAAAGAATTAAAATCTAATC
Organism: Leptonychotes weddellii; assembly: GCF_054177405.1. Classification (NCBI taxonomy): domain Eukaryota; kingdom Metazoa; phylum Chordata; class Mammalia; order Carnivora; family Phocidae; genus Leptonychotes; species Leptonychotes weddellii. The sequence continues at coordinate 58 of NW_027915414.1, forward strand.
AAGTCAAATCAAAAAGGCTATTAATGAGATATAATAAAAAATGGAGGCTCTAACTCCTAGGATAAATGAGGCAGAAGATAGAATTAGTGATATAGAAGACAAAATGATGGTGAATAAAGAAGCTGAGAAAAAGAGAGATAAACAACTGGATCACAAAGGGAGAATTCGAGAGA
>NW_027915415.1:0-230 GCF_054177405.1 Leptonychotes weddellii
AGAGGCAGGAAGAGGGAATCGAAGCACATGTCACAGAAGTAGAGAAAAAGAGATGTTGGAGAGCAGTGGGCATTCTCTTTCAGTAAATGTGTGTGTGTGCTTCCTTTAATGTTGGTAGTTTGCTTTTCAAAAAATCTGTGGCTCCACATTTCTTTACTGGCCGAACATAGATAGGTGTTATAGGTCTTTTCAACTTTGAACACCATGATGATTTTTAATTGATCTTTTAA
>NW_027915416.1:0-1409 GCF_054177405.1 Leptonychotes weddellii
CATCTAGAACTAATGATGTAATGTATGGGGATTAACATAAGAATAAAAAAAAAAGATGGATGCTTAGATCACTGATTTGAGACCTTTCTTTCTAATATAAGCATTTAAATTTTCTGCTGATATTGCTTTAGCTGCCTCTCACAGATTATTCACTTAAAAATATTTTTGAATTCTCCTTATAATTTCTTCTTTGAGCAAAGGTTATTTAGAAATATATTGTTTACCTTTCAAATATTTGTGGATTTTGCTGATAGCTTTTAATTTCACTATGGACAGAGGGATACGGTATGATTTCAGTTCTTATAGAGACCTGTTTTGTGGCCCAGAATATGAAGAAAAGCTACACATTCTGCTTTTGTTGGGTGGAGTGTGCTATAAATAGTTCAAGTTGGCTGATAAGTTTGTTTTGGTCTCCCATATTATTACTGATTTTTTGTTGAATTGTTCTACAAATTGTTGAGATAAGAATGTTGAAATCTCCAGCGATGGTTGTGGATTTGCCCATTCTTTTTTCAATTCTGTCATTTTTTTCCTTCATGTGTTTTGTAACTCTATTAGTAGGTGCATGTACATTTAGGGTTGTTATGTCCTCTTGATGAATCAACTCCTTTATTATTATGAAATGTCCCTTTTTATCTCTGGCAGTATTCCTTGTTCTGAAATCTGCTTTGTCCAACATCAATAGAGCTGCTCCAGCTTGCTTTTGATCATTTTCTGCATGTTTTATCTTTTTTCTATTTTTTTTTTACCTTTACCTGTTTGAGTCTTATATTGAAATAGGTTTCTTATAGGTAGGATATATATGGGTATTGTTTTTTAAATCCAATCTGACCATCTATGCCTTTTTTTTTTAAACTCCATATTGTTCTTAGAAACAAACAAACAAGCAAACAAAGATAATCTAAGGAGTGAAAAACAAAACAAAACAAAACTGGAGAACCAACCTATTAATCTTCTCAGAAAGATAGAAAATACCACACTCAGAAAGTTGGAAAAGACTATTATGTAGATAGATAGATAGATAAATAGATAGATATTAAGAATTATAAGAGCTCTTCAAAATATGCCAGAATAACTATTCAGGGACACCTCGGTGGCTCAGTTGGCTAAGCATCTGCCTTCAGCTCAGGTGATGATCCCAGGGTCCTGGGATCGAGCCCTGCATTGGGCTCCTTGCTCAGCGGGAAGTGTGCTTCTCCCTCTTCCACTCCCCCTGCTTGTGTTCCCTCTCTCACTGTGTGTGTGTGTCTCTCTCTCACAAATAAATAAATAAATAAAATCTTAAAAAAAACTATTCAGTGAGAGAGCTGGAAGATGAAGGCAGTCTCTCTGAAAGCAGAACCCAAGCACTCCATGGTTGATGTTAACATACACGCATACATACAAATAGATAGCTTATGGACATATAT
>NW_027915417.1:0-230 GCF_054177405.1 Leptonychotes weddellii
CTAGAAGAGAGATTACTGGAATTATTGATAGTAATAGTATAATCATGGATCCTGCCTTAACCAAGGGGTTTACAAATCAATAGACCTATGTGAATTATCATATGCAGACATATGATACACATAGTAGTTACTGATATTTTTTAAATAAATGACTAAACAAATTAATGAATAAAACCATAGATATTACTAGAAATTTAAAGCACATATCTCTCCATTGGCATTTACATAAA
>NW_027915418.1:0-230 GCF_054177405.1 Leptonychotes weddellii
CCCCCGATCCCCCCCGCCCAGTGCCCCGGACTCCTGCGCCCGGGCCCGCACCCCGGGCCGCACGTTTACACATCCCCCAACACACACACCACGATTCTCGCAGGGAAAGGGCCGAAGGGGTCCCAGCATGCTGGTCACTACTAGCTCCGGGATTCCTGCTCTCCCCTGGCGGGAGGCGCGCTTCCCAGGCACCTGCGTGACCCCCCAAATCCAGCCAGCCCCTGACCCAC
>NW_027915419.1:0-230 GCF_054177405.1 Leptonychotes weddellii
CAAGGTCAAGTGCCAAGATCAACAGGGCACGAGGCAGAAAAGAGCCACAAGCCAATTAAAATTGCACAGTGCACCCGGGACCCAGCAGTTGGATTACAGCCGGAAGCAGGTTTTCTGCCCTTCCCCTGTCCCAGGAGAAGGAGACAGAGGCTTCACACAAAAGAAGCATTAGTGTGTTAGTAAGCTGTGCGTCACAAAACAGGTGACGAATGTTGTGATCTACTCGGTGA
>NW_027915420.1:0-230 GCF_054177405.1 Leptonychotes weddellii
AAGTGGCCTAAGTTAGGAACTCAAATGAATAAATATGGAAATAAGTACTATAAGACAGGGTTGCGGGGGGAGCTCTGAACGGAAGCAGAGATATTCTGAATGAGAACAGTTGTATAATTTTACAAAGCATTATATCCATGATATATTTATATGAAGGATAGAAAACAAAAGATTAACAAACACTATCCCTAAGTAGTGGAGTTTTCTTCTTCTTTTTACTTATCAGATTG
>NW_027915421.1:0-230 GCF_054177405.1 Leptonychotes weddellii
CAGCAAGTGCTCTGATAACTAAAACCCACGAATATACACTCTGCCAGATGGAGAGGAAAGTTGCTAGTGGGAAAGCTTTCCAAAAAATTAAGTTAAGAAAAAGCATTTGTTATCTAATCTGAAATCTTCCCAGTATTTAATAAAGTTCATTGCTACTATGTTTCTACACAGTGTTTCTGTGTTTCTATAGCACAGTCATCGGGTGGTTATCCAGACATTGGGGGCTTTCC
>NW_027915422.1:0-230 GCF_054177405.1 Leptonychotes weddellii
GTCCACAGAATGATATTCTCAACGGACTCTTTGATGGGGATATTTCCCCTCAACGGTCTCAAATGGAATCACAAGGGGTGATCAAGTAGTTCCATTCAAAACCAAACCTCCCACCGTATTGAGAGCTTTGGTGGGGCAAAATAGATTGTGCTGCACTCTACTTTCAACATAGGTCCACAAAACTGGTTCATGCAATTGTTGCACATCTTTCACCATGTGAGGCCTCAGAA
>NW_027915423.1:0-230 GCF_054177405.1 Leptonychotes weddellii
CGCTGGGGTGGCGCTTCTCATTTCCTTCAAGAACGTGGCCTTTGCATCCACAACTTGGCTCCCTGGCTGGTGCAAGAGGCCAAGGTTTCGGCCTCTCCCGCCTTCCACGCGCCTTCCTCTCTCCGCTGACTCATTTCTAGCTTTGATTTAAGGTGAGAGCCAGGCGGCTCTTCCTTTCACTCGAGCACTTAGAGACCACTGTAGGGTTATTAACTGGCCTAATTCCAATA
>NW_027915424.1:0-230 GCF_054177405.1 Leptonychotes weddellii
CAGAGACTTTGGAAACTGAACTTAGAAGGTTAGTAAGGAGAACAGAATGCAAGAAAGCTGTATGAGTGTGTAGTGGTCTAGGTTTCCAGATTCCATGAACTTACTTTTTTTTTTTTTTTAAAGATTTATTTATTTATTTGAGAGAGCGAGAATGAGAGAGAGAGAGTACATGAGAGGGGGGAGGGTTAGAGGGAGAAGCGGGCTCCTTGCTGAGCAGGGAGCCCGATGCG
>NW_027915425.1:0-230 GCF_054177405.1 Leptonychotes weddellii
ACAGTCCTAGTGGTGGCACTCGCAGCCTTCTTTTTTTTTTTTTTTGTTTTCTACTTCTTTTATTTCCATTTATATTCCTAAGAAATATTTACACAACATCCTATAGATTTTGATACTTTCTTACTAGATTTCTTAAGAGATATTTTGCTAAACTGTTTAAGTTTTCTCATTTTTTTTCTTGTGATTTGGATATTTCTTAGACTTTTTTTACTCTACTAGTAATTATATAT
>NW_027915426.1:0-1409 GCF_054177405.1 Leptonychotes weddellii
GTTGGAAGAAACTGTATCCCAAAACTTTAAAGAGAGAACAACTTATATATATATCAAAAATAATGTTAACTACTATGAATGGATAGAATATGACTCTAAAAAAAGGGATTGATAAGATGTTGGTTGAAAAAGGGAAAAAGAAAAAGTTTTTTAAAAATAGAAAAAGAAAAAAAAAGAAAATTTAAAAAATTGACTTTGAGAGACTAAAGAGGGGCGCCTCGGTGGCTCAGTCGTTAGGTGTCTGCCTTCGGCTCGGGTCATGATCCCAGGGTCCTGGGATCGAGCCCCACATCGGGCTCCCTGCTCCACGGAAGCCTGCTTCTCCCTCTCCCACTCCCCCTGCTTGGGTTCCCTCTCTTGCTGTGTCTCTCTCTGTCAAATAAATAAATAAAATCTTTAAAAAAAAAAAAAGAAAGACTAAAGAATCATGGGAAAAAAGCCATGAATTCTATGTGCAGTATTCCCCTAATGCTGGAGTTCTGCCATTCTCATTGATTGGTAAACTTGGTCTTGGCTGGCTGTTCTTGCTGATCTTCTGGGGTAGGGGCCTGTTGCGTGGTTCCCAAATGTCTTTGCTGGAGGCGGAATTGCCCCACCCTTGCCTGGTCTGGGCTAAGTCATCTGCTCGGGTTTGCTCTCTGGAGCTTTTGTTCCCTGCAAGCTTTCTGTTAGACTTTGGAGGACGAGAGTGAAATTGGCAGCCTCCCAATCTCCGCCCCAGGGGAGCTGAGAACTTGGGGCCCCGCTCCTCAGTGAGCCCCCAGAGAAAAGCAGTCAATCACTCCCATCTCCCCGGTCTCTGGCCACACTCCGTGCTCACCCCACCTGTGACCAAGCATTTCTATCTCTGGCACTCGACTCGGTGTGGAGTCTCCAAACCCAGCAAATCCCTGCAGTTTGCTCCTGCGCCACTTCTCCTGGGGGAGGAAGGGGAGTCTCCCTGGATCTGCCGCTTGTTGGGTCCCTGATGGAGGAGCAGTGGCCCGACTGTGTCATGGACCACAGTTTATGACAACCCCGAGCTGAGAGCCCACGCCTCGGCTCCGTCTCTGCAGCTGGCTTCCCCGCTCCAATACCTGGGAGCTCTGCTGCACTCAGGCACCCCCGGTCTTTCTGTGACCCTGAGGGTCCTGAGACCACATTGTCCCACGAGGGTTCCACCCCCTGCTTAGCCACTGGAGCAACGTCCCTCAGCGGAGCAGACTTCTAAAAGTTCCGATTTTGTGCTCCGCTGCTCTATCACTTGCCAGAAGTGGCTGACAGAGGCCCCCTCCCCCGCCGTCTATCCTCCCAAATATCTCCTCGGATTCAGTTCTCCGCACATCCTACCTTCCAGAAAGTGGTCGCTTTTCTGTTCAGAGAGTTGCTGCTATTCTTTTCTTCGATCTCCTGTTGAGTTCATAGGTGTT
>NW_027915427.1:0-230 GCF_054177405.1 Leptonychotes weddellii
ACTGAGCCACTCAGGCACCCAGATAGCATTTTTTTTTTTTTAAATAACTCATCTTTTTGGAAAATTTCCAAAGCATTTATAGTAGTTATCATAAAACAAAATATTTCTATTTTGTGCTCATATTTCATCAGTTTATATTTTATTAAATTACATAATTAAAACTTCCATGAGTAGGTCTCAAAACAAAGATAATTGACTCTTAGTAAATATAAAAATCAGTAGAAAGGACA
>NW_027915428.1:0-230 GCF_054177405.1 Leptonychotes weddellii
AAAACCAGCAAGAGCCTGGAAGAAGATTTACATCTCAAGGAAACAGAGAAATAATTTACAGTTGTAAATTTTCTAAAGTAAATGATCTAAGAAAATGGAGGTCAGGGGCCTATGGTGAGAAAGAAATCTGTCTAAAGTTTAGTCAAGCTGAGGGGACATTAACCCACAGCTAATCTATTCTCTAATAACTCTTTCTGTCTGTAACTCTCAGATCTCTAATGGAGATTCCC
>NW_027915429.1:0-230 GCF_054177405.1 Leptonychotes weddellii
TATATTTGCTTGGGCCCATTTCTTAGCTCTTTATTCCAGTGGTCTGTTCATCTGTTCTTTTTCCAATACTACACCATCTTGAATACTGCAGCTTTAGATAGTAAACTTAGAAGTTGATTAAAGTCAGTCCTCCAGCTTTGTTCTTCTTCAATATTGCTCTGGGTCTTTTGTGTTTCCATATAAACTTTTTTTTTTTTTTAAGATTTTTATTTATTTATTTGACAGAGAGA
>NW_027915430.1:0-230 GCF_054177405.1 Leptonychotes weddellii
AAGAGCGAGGAAAACCACAAAACAGACTCTTAACTGTAGAGAACAAACTAAGGGTTGTTGGATAGTGAGTGGGTTGGAGGGGTGGATGAAATGGGTGATAGGATGGGCTGGGTGGCTCAGTCGTTAAGCGTCTGCCTTCAGCTCAGGTCATGATCCCAGGGTCCTGGGATCGAGCCCCGCATCGGGCTCCCTGCTCTGCAGGAAGCCTGCTTCTTTCTCTCCCACTCCCC
>NW_027915431.1:0-230 GCF_054177405.1 Leptonychotes weddellii
GGCTTCCCCGCGGAGCAGGGAGCCCGATGCGGGCCTCGATCCCAGGACCCTGGGATCATGACCTGAGCCGAAGGCAGACGCTTAATGACTGAGCCACCCAGGTGCCCCTAAAATATTTTATTAATTTTAATAATACGCTTGTAGATTTTCTATTTTCCTAGTAGATAATCATATCCTCTACTTAAATGAAAGTTGGTATACTGTGTTTAATCCCTTTAAATTTTATATCA
>NW_027915432.1:0-230 GCF_054177405.1 Leptonychotes weddellii
CCTGGGAGGTCTGCCACACTCAGGCAGCCCTGGTCTTTCTGTGACCCTGAGGGTCCTGAGACCACACTCTCCCAGCGAGGGTTCCACACCCCCTGGTTAGCCCCTGGAGCAATGTCACTCAGTGGAGCAGATTTCTAAAAGTTCTAATTTTGTGCTCCGCTGCTCTATCACTTGCTGGTAGCCAGCTGATGGAGGGTCCCTCCCCGCATGGTCTATCTTCCCAAATATCG
>NW_027915433.1:0-230 GCF_054177405.1 Leptonychotes weddellii
GGAAATTGAAACAGTAATCAAAAACCTCCCAAAAAAACAAGAGTCCAGGGCCAGATGGCTTCCCAGGGGAATTCTACCAAACATTTATTTTTTTTTTTAAAGATTTTATTTATTTATTTGACACAGAGAGAGAGAGCACAAGCAAGGGGAGTGGCAGGCAGAGGGAGAAGCAGGATCCCCACTGAGCAGGGAGCCCGACGCGGGGCTCGATCCCAGAACCCTGGGATCAC
>NW_027915434.1:0-230 GCF_054177405.1 Leptonychotes weddellii
CTCTCTCTCAAATGAATAAATAAAATCTTTAAAAAAAAAAAAAAAAGGAGAATGCTATTTTGACACGTAAAACTAATGACATGAAAGACTAATGTATTTATTGCTTTCTAAATAACTCATATTTTCACCTATTTCTAACTCCATATGAATACTACTATGTATTATTTTTATATATTTGCATTAAAATTCATTAATTTGAATTAGTAATTATTTACACATATTTAAATCCA
>NW_027915435.1:0-230 GCF_054177405.1 Leptonychotes weddellii
AATAATTCCATGAGAATACTCCATAGCAGTTAATGCTAATAACTCCATGCTTTATCCTTTTCCCTTCCTTCTGCTGAATCATGTGCATTTTAATAGTAGTTTACTGGAGTCATATACTGTGTCAGTCCAAGGGAGCACCTCTTATGGTGGCCCCTTAGAGGCATCAGTCACAAGCTGGTAGAAGTCAGGTTTTAAGTTACAGCTTCCCTAAAATCACACCATTTATTATG
>NW_027915436.1:0-1409 GCF_054177405.1 Leptonychotes weddellii
GATAGGGTAAATGAATATTTATTTAGTGTTTCACTGTATTTTATGGTGGTAATATAAGGTATTGATTGAAATTATTTCTCTGAAGCCAAAATGTCCCATGTGAATATCTATAGCACTGAGAAAGAAGGAAAATGAGAATGGTGTGTGTGGGGGGGAAGGGTGGGTGGGTGGGTGGAACTCTATCAAATTAGTTAATTTTTCCCCTTTACATAGAATATTGTCTTTCTGTATTGAAACCAAAAAACAGGCATACAGCATGGGGAGCAGATAGACCAGCAGCTGTGATAACTTGCCTGGAAGCATGGCTTTTGAAGTAAAAGTGGAACCATTTGAGATAAAATGAAAAATTGGGCCCCACATGGAAACAAACCTTAACTTAGGAAAATAAAAACCAGATCATTGAGGATTCAAAGATTATATCCTGTTCTGTTTGCTGTACTTGGTGCTTAAGAGTCTCCTGGATCAGTTTATAAACTTCAGCCCCTCCTGGGCTTTTGTGTAAGGTCAGAAGCATGTTGAGAATTTGAGGAATGCCACGTGGAGCTTTTGTATTCCAGGACATGTGTGAAGGAAAAGAGCCTGTCTCGGTGATTACTTGGTTTTATTTTTGGAACCACCTCTTTTCCTGTCATCTCTCCCCTCTTCTTTCATAATACTATCAAGATGGCCGATAGGCAAGCGTAGACCGGAGTTTGGAGGAGAAAAAAAGGCTAATCCTAACTCAGCCTAAGGGAATTGCTAAGAAATCAGAAGTTAGCTAATGAGCACAAATAGACCACTATTCTTGAAGATGTAATGTAGAAAAACACCTAAAATAAACTCCGGGGGAGGAGGAGAGAAGTATGAGATTCACACTTCCCCGTGCTCTTCATTTCCAAAGTGTTGAGAGAAAAGTGAGGGATTACTTGAAAAATTAAGTGAAAGTTCGAATAAATTATTTTGATTAAAGGAAGCTGTTGATGAAATAGGTGAAAATATGGAATAGTACCAGGAAGACAAGAGAACGTGCTTTGTGTAAATGTCCCAAGATCTGAAACTTACAACTATTGCAGGTGCCATTTAAAAACTTATAAACTGTTGTTATAGAAGAAAACTTCAAAATGCTAAGCCAAAAAAGAACACCAAACCCACACACCTGATGACAGTGTTAAATAGGTTAGAAGAATATAAATCAAAGTTAACAATTGATAAATTTGAAGTGAAATCTTCAAACCTTTGAAACTCTATCAGTATTTGGGGGGATGTGTGATTGCACTGGTAGTAGCCACTTACCCTAAATCTTGAAAGAAATGTTTTTCCCTCTCCCTCACCTTTCCAAATCACTTACTTGGAAGAACACTTGCTGGCTGCTCAGCTCCTACGGTCTCTTCTGTTCTGAAGAATTAGGAAGATGATCTGTGAGCTAGGAA
>NW_027915437.1:0-230 GCF_054177405.1 Leptonychotes weddellii
TCTGGCCTCTGAACTTCTTGTCCCTGATGTCTCTCACGGCGCTGTGCACAGGAGGCCCTCAGTAAGTGTGTGCTCTTGAACCAGCAAATGCCAAACAGCAGTGTCATCACAGAAGTGAGACTTTATACGGTGAACACATCAGTTGCTGCAGTTTTTAGCACTATCGAATTCTGCATAAGCATAGCTGCCTAATTTGACCTTTCTTTTAGCCCCGAGTACCCATTTCTGAA
>NW_027915438.1:0-230 GCF_054177405.1 Leptonychotes weddellii
TAGCTGACTTTCCTAACATACAGAAACAGAAACAGAGAGTTAGACAAAATGAGGAGACAGACAGATAAGTCTCAAATAAACATCGGGTGTTATACACAACTGATTAATTGTTGAACACTCCATCTGAAACTAATGATGTACTATGTGTGGGCTAATTGAATTTAAATTAAAAAAAGAGTTTCCCACGACAGATGTTGGCGGGGATGCGGAGAAAGGGGAATCTTCCTACA
>NW_027915439.1:0-230 GCF_054177405.1 Leptonychotes weddellii
ACACTGGGTTCGTGCTTAGGACAGTGCCTGTGCCGAGCAGATCCCATGTGCCTGTTTGCCAGCAGCCGGGATTTTCCTCGGGACCCAGTGGAGCTCCCGGGTGGTGAGAGGAGCCATCCAAGGTGAGGCAGGTGAGCGGGGATCCAGCCAGCTGGCGGGGGTGCACGAGGGGCAGCCAGCCTGGTGAGGGCTGGTGGAGAAGAGTGGGATGGCGGTGCATGGGCTGGGTG
>NW_027915440.1:0-230 GCF_054177405.1 Leptonychotes weddellii
CAGCAAGTGCTCTGATAACTAAAACCCACGCATATACACTCTGCCAGATGGAGAGGAAAGTTGCTAGTGGGAAAGCTTTCCAAAAAATTAAGTTAAGAAAAAGCATTTGTTATCTAATCTGAAATCTTCCCAGTATTTAATAAAGTTCATTGCTACTATGTTTCTACACAGTGTTTCTGTGTTTCTATAGCACAGTCATCGGGTGGTTATCCAGACATTGGGGGCTTTCC
>NW_027915441.1:0-230 GCF_054177405.1 Leptonychotes weddellii
CCTCAGACTAACTGGTTTCTAAAATGAGAGTGTCGGTGGGAGCCATTTCCTCCACTGTGCTTGTCTTAAGTTCTCTCCGATGCTTCATCATGGCAGTCCCAGATGCCAACCAGGATCTGGCCTGTCAGGGTTCAGTCATTAGCTTGTGCTCAGACATAATTCAGTACCCAAAGAACTGCAAAATCCTAAGAGCAAGTTACAGCCTAGCTAAAGCCGAGATGGGGAGTTCA
>NW_027915442.1:0-230 GCF_054177405.1 Leptonychotes weddellii
CGGGGAGACCGAGGCCGCCTGCACGGCCCTCACTGACTGCGGCCCGTCTCGGGGCCCCCGCCCACCTGCCCTGGCTGGCCTCGGATGGCCCGGAGCCCAGCAGACATGCCGGGGCCGAGGGCCGGGCCGGAGTCCTGGCGTCCGTGCCGGGGCAGAAGCTGCTTTGCCATGCGGCGCAGAGAGCAGCGACTCTGGCGTCCGCGGCCTGGGCCCGAGAGCCTCCTTCTCGC
>NW_027915443.1:0-230 GCF_054177405.1 Leptonychotes weddellii
CAGGTCATGGTCTCAGGGTCCTGAGATCAAGCCCTGTGTCAGGCTCTGCGCTGAATGTGGAGCCTTCCTAAGATTCTCTATCTCGATGTTGGCGGGGATGAGGAGAAAGGGGAACATTCCTACACTGTTGGTGGGAATGCAAGCTGGTGCAGCCACTCTGGAAAACAGTATGGAGGTTCCTCAAAAAGTTGAAAATAGAGCTACCATATGATCCAGCAATTGCACTACTG
>NW_027915444.1:0-230 GCF_054177405.1 Leptonychotes weddellii
AGGCTTCCTGCGGAGCCCAATGTGGGGCTCAATCATGACCTGAGCCGAAGGCAGACGCTTAACGACTGAGCCACCCAGGTGCCCCTTTTGATTCTCTCTTGCAGCCACACTGCTCCCCTCTGTAAGTACTTCAGTTGGTTAGAGTTCCCCTGGAAAGTGGAACCCACAGAACTGAAGTCAGCTGAAAAGTAGTCCAGCCATCTTTTCAGACATGTGAATTTGGAGGTAGC
>NW_027915445.1:0-230 GCF_054177405.1 Leptonychotes weddellii
CCTACGTGGCACCCCACTGCTTTCAGCCTCAGGGCAGGACAAAAGAATTCTCTGGGAGTAAAGTTGTAAAACAGAGTATACATCAAAATAGACTAAATGAGCCTCATACTCATGGCCCACAGTGCCTTTCACGATCCACCCCAGGGGATTTCAACCCCAGCAGCACGTCAGAAACCCCGTGGGAAACTTCTGACATTTACTGGGAGTGTCCTAGCCCCATGTATCATGAC
>NW_027915446.1:0-230 GCF_054177405.1 Leptonychotes weddellii
CCGTATGTTCTGAACTCTGGTTTGTAAAACAGAGTCCCTGTGCTCACATTCATTTTAAAACAAAGGATGAATCTACATGCATCTTCCTTGATTCAAATGAGGAATAGGAATAAGTCAAGAAGAGGAGAAGTGTATCAGAAGAAACGTTGAGGGATCCTCCTGTTTCTTTTTTTTTTTTTTTTGCCTTTTTTTTTTAATTTAAAAAAAATTTTTATTATGTTATATTAGTC
>NW_027915447.1:0-1409 GCF_054177405.1 Leptonychotes weddellii
TTTTTTTTAAAGATTTTATTTATTTATTTTGACAGAGAGAGACACAGCGAGAGAGGGAACACAAGCAGGGGGAGTGGGAGAGGGAGAAGCAGGCTTCCCGCGGAGCAGGGAGCCCGATGCGGGGCTCGATCCCAGGACCCTGGGATCATGACCTGAGCCGAAGGCAGACGCTTAACGACTGAGCCACCCAGGCGCCCCCAGAGCTCATTCATTTTTATTGCTGAGTCATATTCGTGTGTGTGTGTGTGTGTGTGTGTGTGTGTGTGTGTAGTATTGATTCTTGGCAGCCTTCTCTACACACCCATGCTTAGCAACCTCCAACTTTCTCATGTCCCCTCTGTCTGCACTCGAAGAAATGTTATTCCTTTCACGGTCACTTCATGTTCAGTGGAAGGGGTCTTCACTGACTTGTCAGATTAACCTGGGCAGCTGGGAAGCTGACCTTTAGTTCCTCACCCTTTGCTCATTTACAGCACATGAGTCACTATGCTGACCAAAGGTCAGCTGTGATATTTGTAGACCTGTTGATGCCAGTCAACTGGTATTGTAATTACCTAACTTAATAATATACAGATAAATGAGCAAAGAGAATTGTGCTATGAAAACTAAGGTGAACACTTTGGAAAGGCTAGTTACATAAAAAAGGAAATGACGTTGAATCAGGTTCGGGCAAGATAACTGTAGAAGACTAGAGGTGGAGGAACCTAAAAATCTAGGAGTCCATACTTAGTGTTCCATGGGGGGCTGAGTTCTCCCTGTGCTTAGAGAAACTGATATATATGGTTGCCTTTGATGTAGGAAAAGTGGGCATAGAATTCTGGTCAGCAGGAAAGATCTCGTTGGCCCCAAGGTACAAGTTTGGTGGCTCTCAAAGTGTTGTTTATAGCAAGTGACTGGGGACTTGGATGGGGAGGGGGGAATCACAGTAAAAGTCATGGTAACTGTATCTTTATTACATGAGTTGTTTTAAATGATACGCATTGGCTCTTAGGTACTGAGAATGGGAGAATCAGGGTTCTTGTTCTCCCTCTTTCCTTCCCCGCCCTTGTCTTCCTAATTTCCGCTAGTTGTAGCTTTTCGACATTGTAAGGCACATAGCATTGGCCTCTATTGTCGCTGTGCGCCCCACCCCGCCTCCCCAGCCGTGGCCCTACCTGTAAGCAGACTCAGTGCTCAGGGTCGATCTCTCTGCCCTCACCTCTTGGCTGGCAGAGGTGTTTCCTTTTGTAGATTTCTCCAAAAAGACTCATGGGAACAGTGTTTTCCATGCTGTCGCTCTGGATCAGCAGCCCCCTGGGTACAGCTCTTGGGTTTCACTGCCTCTCATTGGCAGTTGTATAGGTACTGCATCTTTTTCTGCTAGCACTGAATTTTACTGGGGAAATTTTTTTTTAAATTTTTTATTGTTA
>NW_027915448.1:0-230 GCF_054177405.1 Leptonychotes weddellii
ACCTCTTTTCAAGGCCACTCCAATGGGTAGATGGACGGATGGATGGACAGATCTTAAGAAGGAAACAACCTGGGGGCGCCTGGGTGGCTCAGTCGTTAAGCATCTGCCTTCAGCTCAGGTCATGATCCCAGGGTCCTGGGATCGAGTCCTGCATCGGGCTCCCTGCTCAGCGGGAGACCTGCTTCTCCCTCTCCCACTCTCCCTGCTTGTGTTCCTGCTCTCGCTATCTG
>NW_027915449.1:0-230 GCF_054177405.1 Leptonychotes weddellii
AACCCTACATATTTACTATTTTTATTGTTATTTTTTATTGTTTGTCTCTAGCATAAAAGTTCTAAAATCACAATATTTTTGTCTCTTTTTTATCAACTACCATTTTATCAGCACCTTGAAAAGTAGCTCCTCAATAAAGATTTAAGTGGATGAATGCTTTAGAACCGAAGGGAGATTTAGAAGACATACAAAAATAATTAAAAAGAAATTTAAACGAAATTATGATAGTC
>NW_027915450.1:0-230 GCF_054177405.1 Leptonychotes weddellii
CTACGTTATCAGGGAAGTGCAAATTAAAATAATGAGATACTGCTACACATCTCTTAGAATGGCCAACATCCAGGACACTGACAACAGCAAATGCTGGTGAGAACATGGAGCAACAGGAACACTCTCACTCATCGCTGGTGAGAATGCAAAATGGTGCATCCACTTGGGAAGATAGTTTAGCTATTTCTTTTTTTTTTTTGGTAATTGTAGAGAACTTCATTTTTTTTTTC
>NW_027915451.1:0-230 GCF_054177405.1 Leptonychotes weddellii
CCTAACAGGTTAACACCCTCCCTGAGATTGATGAGAATCTCAACCCCTCGAGATCCCGCTTTCTGGACTTCTCTGCATGTGTGGGCTTAGGACAGAGTCCAAAAGTCTCTTAGTCGGTCTAAAAGACTCTTCACACTCAACTTCTGCTGCTTCCTCCTATGACCTCTATCATTCCAGTCAAACTGAACTACTTGCAATCCTCAGGATGCTTCTTCCAGATTCTTTACACA
>NW_027915452.1:0-230 GCF_054177405.1 Leptonychotes weddellii
CTGTGGGCAGGATCTGTGACCTTAGAGAAATGCAGCCTCCGTCAGAGCCGCAGGCCAGCAGGACAGAAGCAGAAATGCCCCAGCCTCCCTCTCCTGCTGCCCTCCAGTCTCCTGCCAACTCCCCCCAACTGGCTGAAGCCAACCAGGAGCTGAAGAGCTGCTCTCAGGCAGACTTGGGACCAGCCTCCCTGCACAGAGCAGGGCAGGGAAGAAGGAAGAGCGGAACAGGA
>NW_027915453.1:0-230 GCF_054177405.1 Leptonychotes weddellii
AACCAATCAGAGTTGAAGAATACAACAACCGAAATGAAAAATACTTTAGAAGGAAGCAATGGTAGATTATACGATGCAAGCCCTGGGGCTAGAATGTACAGCATGGTGACTATAGTTAATACTACCGTATTGCGTAGAAATGGAAGGAAAACTTCCAAACTCATTTTATGAGGCCAGCATTACCTTGATCCCAAAACCAGACAAAGACCCCATCAAAAAGGAGAATTACA
>NW_027915454.1:0-230 GCF_054177405.1 Leptonychotes weddellii
GGGGCGCCTGGGTGGCTCAGTTGGTTAAGCGACTGCCTTCGGCTCAGGTCATGATCCCGGAGTCCCGGGATCGAGTCCCGCATCGGGCTCCCTGCTCAGCGGGGAGTCTGCTTCTCCCTCTGCCCCTCCCCCCTCTCATGCTCTCTCTATCTCATTCTCTCTCTCAAATAAATAAATAAAATCTTTAAAAAAAAAAAAAGAACTCAAAATTGACTGAGATTAAGTTTTCA
>NW_027915455.1:0-230 GCF_054177405.1 Leptonychotes weddellii
CAGAAACTATACAAAGCAATATGACAAAATTAATTGGCACCTCAAAAATAAGATTCTAGTTACATTCCCATAAATAATCTAAAAGAGCAAATTAAATGAGAACCATATAACATGCATAGTAAGCAAGCCCAAAGACCTTTTGCAAAATTCTAGATGTTAGTCTTTCTTTCCTTCCTTTCACTCCTTCCTTCCTTCCTTCCTTCATTAATTGTAAGAGCTAAGAATAGATA
>NW_027915456.1:0-230 GCF_054177405.1 Leptonychotes weddellii
AACCAACTGAGCCACCCAGGCGCCCGAAAAACACGATTCTATACTAGATTTGATCTCTTCCCTGAAACACGACGGCACAAGGGCCTATAAAGGAAACAGGCAAAGCAAGTGCTCCTGTGTTATCTGTGCCTTGTTTTGGATCACGAAGAGCATGGACTAGAAACCCAAGAAGCCATTCTCTTATTTCCCCTAAGTTGTTGTTTAAGCAAATCTCTACAACCATGTACAAC
>NW_027915457.1:0-230 GCF_054177405.1 Leptonychotes weddellii
ATATTCTCAAAGGTATCCATACAATTCTAACTTCTATAGAACCAAATAATAATGGGAACATAATAAATGTCATTTAATGACAATGGTGACCTTTGTATATGATAGTAAGACATGTACTACTGTTTTTCAAGGTATTCTGCACAGCCTTTACATGGGGTGATTTTTAGGATAGAATCACATTAAAGGTACATTTTTTTTTTCATTTTATTATGTTATGTTAGTCACCATAC
>NW_027915458.1:0-1409 GCF_054177405.1 Leptonychotes weddellii
GGGCCACTTCCTGCACACATATGTTGGTGTGAAGATGCTGGGGTGTATATGTGTGTGTGCGTGCATCCGCACACGCGTGTGTGTGTTTGGGACTGACTTGAAGGAGTCAGTGTTGATAAAAGTTTGATGGTGCTTGTTTCAAGTGCCTGTGGCTAACCAAGTGCTGCCCTTGGGGGGTGAAGTCTGCACTAGGGTCACAAAACTCCTGCCCCTGAGACGAAGGCAAGTGTCCTCACACCACGGCCATTCACTGAGCACTGACTCGGCACTAGGTTAGGCGTCTAATATCCTCAGGTGTAATCAGTAGTCCTGCACCTCCTCTTTCTCCCCATTTTACCAATGAACAAACTGAGCACACGTCCTCAGCTCTCATGGGGGCATGTGGGGGTGACCTGACCTCCCGCCTCCAGGCGCTTCCCAGCTGGACCCGACTCGCGGGTGTGTGAGATAAGGTGAGGCATTTTGGTTGGGTGACCTTCAGACTGGGAACAGGTAGGTCTGTCAGAGACTCTCAAACCTGGCGGCATTTTTTTCAGAATCCCCTGGGAAGCTCTCTAAAAATACCACTACTGGGGCCTCTCCCCAGAGCAATTAAATCACATTTGTTAAGGATGCAGCTTGGGCATTGTGTGTTTTGTTTTTTTTTAACTCCCCAGGTGATTCTAATGAGCCTCCAGGGTTGGTAACCACTGCCTGGGATTCGAGTTTTGACCTGGTCATTGACCTCAAGCTGCCTTCTCAGTAAAAGGGCCTTCATGGGGGGCAGCAGCTGCCCTCCCAGGAACGGGAGCAGGAGTGCAGGGGCTCGAGTAAGAGAAGCCCCAGTGTCGGAGTCCCAGTTACTAGCTATGTGACCACTGTGTGCAAGCTACTTAGCCTTCCTGAGTCTCAGGCCATGACAGAACCGAAGTGGCTTGTGTGAGTTAAATCATGACAAGTACACAAGTGGCTCACAGACAGTGTTCGGACCTGGCATAGAGGAAGCACCCAACGCATGCAAGCTGCTGGGGTTGTCAGTTCCCTGAGTTCTTTGGAAGAGCTGTCTATCCAAGATCGTGGTTGCCCAGTATGATTCAGTATTGTTTCAGTGAACTGTGGTTCTCGAGTCCTTAGAAATGGAAAATGTTGCCTAAATGAAGGGGAAGGAGGAAAAAGGATGGACTTAGAGGACCCAGAACCAGGAGGCATTTCCCAATAGCAGAGAGGAGTTGATCTTGGAAAAAGAAAAAAAAAAACCCAAAACTTGTCCCTGAGGGAGGGAGAGCATCTCAGGCTTGCATGCATTCCACGAGCATCCATGGTCACTTTCCTCGCCTGTGTGCCCGGCGCTGTGCTGGGGACCAAGCCCTGAGCACAAGTCGGAGATGTTGCTGCCCTGGAGGCAGCAGTGGTCCCGGAGAGAAAACAGA
>NW_027915459.1:0-230 GCF_054177405.1 Leptonychotes weddellii
AGCCTGCTTCTCCCTCTCCCTCTGCCTGCCGCTCCCCCTGCTTGTGCTCACTCTCTGTCAAATAAATAAATAAAGTCTTTTAAAAAAAATATTGTTTCACTGAGATTCTGTTTATGTTCTTAATGTTTTTCTTCTATGTTCTTCAGTTTTGATAGTGACATGTCTTCATGTTCACTGATTTTCCTCCTGCAGTGTTACAGCTACTATTAGCCCATTCGGTGACTTTTTCA
>NW_027915460.1:0-230 GCF_054177405.1 Leptonychotes weddellii
CCACCCAAATTCTTACCTAGAGCAGATGAGAGGAGACCCACACCGGGACACATCACAATGAAATGTCAGAAAGAGGGTGGAAGGGCAGACACCCTGAAAACTCCAAGAGGCAACAACACAGGCCTGGGGGCCGGAAGACATGAGACAAGGCCCCCAAATCCTGAGGACAACTCTGTCCAGCACAGAGTCTCTGCCACGTTATCGTGTGACTCAGGGCGAGGGCAGCCTAA
>NW_027915461.1:0-230 GCF_054177405.1 Leptonychotes weddellii
CTTAAGATTGTTTTAGCTATTAAGAGTCTTCTGTGGTTTCACATGAATTTTAGGATTTTTTTTTCTATCTCTGTGAAAAATGCCATTGCAATTTTGATAAGGATTACACTGAATCTATAAATGGCTTTAGGTAGCCTATACAAACACTTTGAAAAATTATTTGTCATTATCCACTCAAGTTAAATATATGTACATCTTATAACCACAAATTTCTTAGGTATTATAATACA
>NW_027915462.1:0-230 GCF_054177405.1 Leptonychotes weddellii
CTCAGTTTTAACTGGTAAGGGTCCCACCAAGACCCTTATTGTAAATAGTTTCCACTATTTCTACACACAAGCAACAGGAATCAAGTGTCTTAACATGGCTACCGTCCTTCAAGGTGTGGCATTCCCACACACACTCAACAGGCGTGCCATTTCCACACACACACTCAACAGGCGTGTCATTTCCACGCACACACTCAACAGGTGTGCCATTCCCCCAACACTCAACAGGC
>NW_027915463.1:0-230 GCF_054177405.1 Leptonychotes weddellii
TACATGTTCCTTATTTTTATCCTCTCTAGAACTGACCTTATATTCTCTCCATGTCTGTTACATCTCTATCAACTCACCTAACTCAAGACTGCAACAGACCATCGACAGATGAATGGATAAAGATGTGGTATATATATACAATGGAATATTATGCAGCCATCAAAAGGAATGAGATCTTGCCATTTGCAACGACGTGGATGGAACTGGAGGGTATTATGTTGAGTGAAATA
>NW_027915464.1:0-230 GCF_054177405.1 Leptonychotes weddellii
TGGCTCCCACGGTGAGGATGAGGATGAATGATGCAGGCCAGGCTGACAGAGCACCTGCTGGGTCACCAAGCCTCATCTGGAAAACCCTTGAATTGCCTTCCGTGCTTCCACGCCCCTCACTTCTGCTCCAGTGTTCCAGCATGGAGTGACCAGGGTCTTGACTGGGCCACATCCGGACCTCCAGACGGGCACTTTGCCCACAACAACCTGTCTCCACCTGGAAACATACA
>NW_027915465.1:0-230 GCF_054177405.1 Leptonychotes weddellii
CGCTTAACCGACTGAGCCACCCAGGAGCCCCTTATTTTATTTTTTAAAAGATTTTATTTATTTATTTGACAGAGAGAGAGCACAAGCAGGAGAAGCAGCAGGCAGAGGGAGAGGGAGAAGCAGGTTCCCTGAAGAGCAGGGAACCTGATGTGGGACTCGATGCCAGGACCCCGGGATCATGACCTGAGCTGAAGGCAGACGCTTAACCGACTGAGCCACCCAGGCGCCCC
>NW_027915466.1:0-230 GCF_054177405.1 Leptonychotes weddellii
AAAGTGAATATACAATTTATTTAACATTCAGACTTCATTAAGACATGTGCAATATGGCAATTTTACTGGGGATTTAACCCTACCTAGGATATGATTGCTTGCTGGGGCTTAGCAACAGGGTCCAGTTCACACTTAGCACTAATTAAATACTTTATTGAATAAATACAATACCAAACAAAATGCATTCAAATGCTTTCTACAAAAAAAAAAAAAATCAATTTTAAAGGCCT
>NW_027915467.1:0-230 GCF_054177405.1 Leptonychotes weddellii
ATTGTAGTTACATTTGAAAAAAAGAAAGAAAGGGCGCCTGGGTGGCTCAGTTGGTTAAGCGACTGCCTTCGGCTCAGGTCATGATCCTGGAGTCCCGGGATCGAGTCCCGCATCGGGCTCCCTGCTCGGCAGGGAGCCTGCTTCTCCCTCTGACCCTCCCCCCTCTCATGTGCTCTCTGTCTCTCTCATTCTCTCTGTCTCAAATAAATAAATAAATAAAAATCTTTAAA
>NW_027915468.1:0-230 GCF_054177405.1 Leptonychotes weddellii
CTACTGGGAATAGTTATGTGCCTGATGTCAGTTCTTCTTACCACATTATCAACTTGCAGCCTCTCCTGTCCTGCTTAACTTAAAAGCCCCTCTCCCTCCCTTCTTCTCTAGTTTGTTTATAATCTGATATATTCTGAACAACCAAGTAAAGAAGCTGATTAGAATTATATGGTAGTCAGTGAGTGTTGGGAAGACTCCAGCTGACCCACTGCATATGACCAGTACATACA
>NW_027915469.1:0-12810 GCF_054177405.1 Leptonychotes weddellii
CAGATCTGTAACTCTGAAACAAATAATGCAATATATGTAAAGAAAAAAAAAGAAGATAGCAGGAGGGGAAGAATGAAGGGGGGAAATCAGAGGGGGAGACGAATCATGAGAGACGATGGACTCTGCAGAATAAACTGAGGGTTCTAGAGGGGAGGGGGGTGGGAGGATGGGTTAGCCTGGTGATGGGTATTAAAGGGGGCACGTTCTGCATGGAGCAATGGGTGTTGTGCACAAACAATGAATCATGGAACACTTCATCTAAAACTAATGATGTAATGTATGGTGATTAACAATACAATAAAAAATTTTTTTAAAAAGGAAAAAAAAAGTATTCCAATTAGTAAATGCAGAAGAAGTGAAAAGAAGAAATGAGGAAAATCCCTATTAGAATACTAGAGATATAATTGCCACAGGCAAAATCCATTGATAAATACGAAATAATGGGCAAATTTTAAGCAGAAGATATATAATTTTCTAAATATCTGTATCCAAATATCTAGTAATTGCAAGGAAGAAAATGGTAAGTTTACACTGGAGATATCTGGTGGATATTATCTTAGCCATGTGATAAAGTTTAATATAACTAAAAATAAATAATTGAAATCATGTATCCCCTGACCCCCTGTACTAGAAGGGCACAGCACTTGTTGGTATCCTTCCCATTAATTAATAAACTCAATATAATCATGAGAAGATATCAGAAAAGTCGAAATTGAGGTACACTCTACAAAATATCTATCCAGTACTTTTCAAAAGAGTGTCAAGTTTCTAGGTTCTGAACGACAAGGAAAAATGGACAAATTATCCCAAATTAGAGAAGACTAAAGAGTCATGACAACTAAATGCAATGTGATATTCTAGGTGCATCTGGAACAGAAAAAGACATTAGTGGAAAAACTAGGTGAAATACAATCAAATTTACCTCAGTTACTAGTTTTTACCTATATTAATTTCTTAGTGTCGATAAATGTTTATGCTTATATAAGTCATTAACACACATTGTATATATTTTTTTGTTTGTGTGTTATTGAGTTGAATGAGCTCTTTATATAATTTGGATATTAACACCTTATTGGATGTATAATTTGCAAATATCTTCTCCCATTCAGTAGGGTGCCTTTTCATTTTGTTGATGGATTCCCTCTCTATGTAGAAGCCTTTTAGTTCAATGTAGTCTTGTTTATTTTTGCTTTTGTTTCCCTTGTCTTTGGAGTCATATAAAAAAAATGCTACAATTATGTCAAGAAGTTAATCATGTATATTTTCTACTAGGAGTTTTATGGTTTCAGGTCTTCCATTTAAGTCTTTAAGTCAATTTGAGTTAATTTTTGTATATGATTTAAGGTAGTGGTCCAGCTTCATTCTTTTGCATGTTGCAATAACACACAAACCAACAGGAAAATGATCCAATTACAAAATGGGCAAAGGAGTGAAACAGACATTTTTCCAAAGAAGACATAGAGAAGGCCAACAGGCACATGAAAAGATGCTCAACATCAGTATCAGGAAAATGCAAATCAAAACCACAATGATATATTACCTTATACCTGTCAGGATGGCTAGTATCAAAAAGACAAGAAATAACAAGTATTGTTGAGGATAGGAAGAAAAGGGAGACTTATGCATTGTTAGTGGGAATGTAGATTGGTGCAGCCACTGTGTAGAATAGTCTGGAGGTTCCTCAACAAAGTAAAAATAGAATTACCATATGATCCAGCAATACCACTACTGGGGATCACTCCAAACAAAGCCACTGATTTGAAAAGACATATGCACCCCTATGTCCATTGCAACATTATTTACAATATCCCAAATATGGAAACAACCTATGTGTTCATCAATGTATGAATGAATAAAGAAGATGTGGTATATATGTAGAATGGAATATTACTCAGCCATAAAAAGAATGAAATACTGCCAATTGCAACAACATGGATGGACCTTGAGGGCATAATGCTGAGAGAAATATGTCAGACAGATAAATACAAATACCACATTATCTCACTCATGTGGAATCTGAAAAACAAAATAAAACAAAACCCAGTCTCATAGATACAGAGAACAGATTGGTGGTCCAGAAAGAAGGGGGATTGTTAGGGTATAATACAGGAGAAGGGGATCAAGAAGGACAAACTACCAGTTATAAAATAAACACATTATGAATATGTAATATACAACATGAGGAATATAGTCAATAATATTGTATTAATTTTGTATAATGACAGATGTTAGACTTATTGTGGTGATCATTTTGCAGTGCAAACAAATGTAAAATCACTATGTTGTATACCTGAAACTAACATAATATTGTATGTCAATTATACCTCATTAAAAATACCCTTCAGAAGGTTCAGTTTTATGATAGAGGGGACATACCTTCATGAATTTTAGTTCCAGGAGACATATCAGGTTCTCACAGTGAGAATTGGAGAAAAATCCCCTTGTGGTTTCAGCAGAGGGAGGGGAAAGTAGCAACTTTAAAATAGGACAAGAGCATTCTGTTCTTCTTACAAGGCCTGCCCTTAGAGAAACTGTTTTTTTCCAGAACCTAACTGACTTGAGGGAAGGGAAATAGCCAACTCCAGTGCACTTGATCTTTTCTGTCTCTCCTAATGTGGGAACCATGGAAAAGTGCTTGTGAAGATCACACTCCAGGGGCACAAGCTCACCAAAAGACTGAGATGTAAGTGTAGGACTATGGTATGCCTCCTTCACATCTGCCACTACATCAATAGGGTCCTTGTATAATAACAGAGGATTACAAGTATAAGAATTGCCTATTACAGACCTTACTTAAGAAGAAGTCTCCAGGGGCACCTGGGTGGCTCAGTCAGTTAAGTGTCTGCCTTCAGCTCAGGTCATGATCCTGGGGTCCTGAGATTGAGCCCCGCATTAGGTTCCCTGCTCGGTGTGGAGCCTGCTTCTCCCTCTGCCTCTGCCTCTGCTCATGCTCTCTCTTGCTCACTCTCTCTCTCCTCAAATAAATAAATCAAATCTTTAAAAAGGAAAAATGAAGAAGTCTCTAGGATACCAAAAGACAACAGGAAAGACAAAAACAAGGAGACTGGAGGAAATTATAGCCTCTGAGTCTTACAGAAAACAGCAAACACAGCTAATTCCTAGCTTGATAAACATAAAACCTCACACAATGGCCTACACTTACCTCAGTTCATTTTACCTAGTACATCACATCTAGCTTTCAACAACAACAACAACAAATTACAAGACATGCTAAAAGACAAAACACACTGTTTGAAGAGACAGAGCAAGCATTAGAACCAGATTCAGATATGGCACAAATATTGGAATAATCAAACGGAGAATGTAAACAACTGTGATTAATATGATAAGGTCTCTAAGGGAAAAAGTGGACAATATGCAAGAACAGATGGTAATATAATCAGAGAGATGTAAACTGTAAGAGATAATTGAAAGGAAATAAAAGAAATAAAAAACCTTTGTAACAGAAATGAAGAATGCCTTGAACTCATCAATAAAGTGGACATGGTTGAGGAAAGAACTAGTAAGTTTGAAAAATATGTCAATTGAAACTTCCAAAACTGAAATGGAAAGAGAAAAAAGGAATTTGAAAGACAGAACAGAATGTCTAGGAAGTGTTAGACAATTACAAAATGTATAACATATGCAGGGATATCAGGAGGAAAAAAGAACAAAGAAACACAAGACTGGAGTAATAATGGCTGAGGAGTCACCAAAATAGACACTAAAACACAGATCCAGAAACCACAGAGTATGCCACGCAGATAAATACCAAAAAATTTACACCTAGATGTATTATAATCAAACTTCAGAAATTCAAAGACAAAGAGAAATCTTGAAAGAAGCCCAAAATAAGTTTTTGATGTGGTGTTCCATGATTCATTGTTTGCATATAATCTCTCATGGTTCATCTCCCTCTCCAATTCCCCCCCCTTCATTTTTCCCTTCCTTCTCCTAAACAATGAATCATGGAACACTACATCAAAAACTAATGATGGGAGGGTTCTAGAGGGGAGGGGGGTGGGGGGATGATGTATTGTATGGTGACTAACATAACATAATAAAACAAAATTTAAAAAAAGCTCTCATACTGCTATATCCAATACTAGAGTAGGTATTCAATCAATGTTTATAAGTTTATAGTGTTCCATGATTCATTGTTTGTGTATAACACCCAGTGCTCCATGCAATACACGCCCTCCTTAATACCCATCATTGGGCTAACACATTCCCCCAATCCCCTCC
The DNA here is from genome assembly GCF_054177405.1 of Leptonychotes weddellii. Classification (NCBI taxonomy): domain Eukaryota; kingdom Metazoa; phylum Chordata; class Mammalia; order Carnivora; family Phocidae; genus Leptonychotes; species Leptonychotes weddellii. Next base: position 4,246 of record NW_027915469.1, read on the forward strand.
CCTCTAAAACTGTAAGTTTGTTTCTCAGAGTCTATAATCTCTCATGGTTCATCTCCCCCTCCAATTTTCCCCGCTTCATTTTTCCCTTCCTTCTCCTAATGTCCTCCATGCTATTCCTTATGTCCCACAAATAAGTGAAACCCTATGATAATTGACTTTCTCTGCTTGACTTATTTCACTCAGCATAATCTCCTCCAGTTCCATCCATGCTGATGCAAATGTTGGGTATTCATCCTTTCTGATGGCTGAGTAATATTCCATTGTACATATGGACCACATCTTCTTTATCCATTCGTCTGTTGAAGGGCATCTCCGGTCCTTCCACAGTTTGGTTATTGTGGACATTGCTGCTATGAACATTGGGGTGCATGTGGCCCTTCTTTTCACTACAGCTGTATCTTTGGGGTAAATACCTATTATCGCAACTGCTGGGTCATAGGGTAGCTCTATTTTTAAATTTTTGAGGAACCTCCACACTGTTTTCCAAAATGGCTGTACCAACTTGCATTCCCACCAACAGCTTTGTAAGAGGGTTCCCCTTTCTCCACAACCTCTCCAACATTTGTTGTTTCTTTCCCTGTCCATTTTTGCCATTCTAACTGGTGTAAGGTGGTATCTCAATGTGGTTTTGATTTGAATATCCCTGATGGTTAATGATGTTGAACATTTTTTCATGTGTCTGTTAGGCATTTGTATGTCTTCTTTGGAGAAGTGTCTGTTCATGTCTTCTGCCCATTTTTTGACTTGATTATTTGTTTTTTGGGTGTTGAGTTTGAGAAGTTCTTTATAGTTCTTGGATACCAGCCCTTTATCTGTAGTGTCATTTGCAAATATCTTCTCCCATTCTGTGGGTTGCCTCTTTGTTTTGTTGACTGTTTCCTTTGCTGTGCAGAAGCTTTTTATCTTGATGAAGTCCCAAAAGTTCATTTTCGTTTTTATTTCCCTGGCCTTTGGGGATGTGTCTTGAAAGTTGCTGTGGCCAGTGAAGAAGAGGTTACTGCCTATGTTCTCCTCTAGGATTTTGATGGATTCCTGTCTCATATTGAGGTATTTCATCCATTTTTATCTTTGTGTATAGTGTAAGAGAATGGTCAAGTTTCATTCTTCTGTATATAGCTGTCCAATTTTCCCAGCACCATTTATTGAAGAGACTGTCTTTTTTCCATTGGATATTTTTTCCTGATTTATCAAAGATTAGTTGGTCATAGAGTTGAGGGTCCATATCTGGGCTCTCTATTCTGTTCCATTGATCTATGTGTGTGTTTTTGTGCCAGTACCATTCTATTTTTTGGAACAGTTTGAGAGGAATAGGTATTAATTCTTTTTTAAATGTTTTGTAGAATTCTCCCCAGGAAGCCATCTGGTCCTGGACTTTTGTTTGGTGGGAGATTTTTTATTACTGATTCAATTTCTTTGCTGGGTATTGGTCTGTTTAAAAAGGCGAAAGATTTTTACGATCTGAAGAGAAACCAGAGTATTATTGGTCTGTTTAAATGTTCTCTTTCTTCCTGTTTCAGTTTTGGTAGTTTATACATTTCTAAGAATTTATCCATTTCTTCCAGATTGCCCACTTTGCTGTCATATAATTTTTCATAATATTCTCTTATAAATGTTTGTATTTATGTGGTGTTGGTTGTGATCTCCTCTATCATTAGTGATTCTATTTATTTGGGTACTTCCTCTTTTCTTTTTGATAAGTCAAATTGAGGCTAGCTTTAGGATCAATATTCTTTGCATAGTTGCTATAGATTTAGATTTATGTTTTCTGTTTATGAATCATTGAAATAGAAAATCATTGTCATAATATCAGAGAATCAGTGAGCCATGGGTTTTGAATAGCTATGAATCATGGGGTCTGAAATCTGCTGAGTCATGATATTTGAAAACTACATTTGAAAGCTGACCTAGATTTGTGTTGACAGAATATTAGGATCACAACTGTGGAATTCCACAGTTGTTTTCTCTGAAAAGTTCAGCTTTTATTCAAATATTCTGTGATGGCAAATTCACAAATCCTGAGAAATTGAGTCACAGAGAGTCATAATGTCTCAAAGATGCATCTGGGAGTGCTGGAGCAGTCTTCATGCAAGCTGTGAATGTGCTTGCAGATTGAGAATATTTGTCTGCCACAGCAGAAATACCCATTATGAAAGGAAGTACCTGGGGCAACCCAAATATTCAGTGCTGTGAGAAGGAGGGAAATACAAATGCTTTATTGTGTATTTAACCACATATCAGCTGCTTATACATGTCACTATCTGAAGTGTGTGGTATTATCCCCATTTTAGGGGTGAGGAAACCAAAGCTGAGCTGATACATGACAGAGCCAGGACTTTACTGGCACATCAGTCAGAAGCCTTGGGCAGGACAGCAGGAGGGAAGCTAGAGGCTCCTTTAGCAGTCAGCTTCTATCTGGCTCTATCTGGTCAGGGTCCCATCCCAGCTGTCGGCAAAATCTCTTAATCACTTCCCTCTCTGTCCTAACAGAATAACAAGAGGAGATGTTCAATCAACTCACAGGGTTCATTAAGGTCCCATGTTGATTTATCTAAGACTAAAGTACCCGCAAATCCTTACTCTTCCCTTGCTCAAATCCCAGCGCTATTCTGGGAAAAGATACAGGAATGGACCACAAATTTATCTGCACATTAGAATCATCTGCTGATCTTTAACGGGTCCTAAAGCCCTGGCCATCCCCAGACCAGCTAAACCACAATCTCTGAGGGGTAGGACACTGGCATTGATATTTATTTTTTAACTCTCCAGATGATTGCATTGGGAAGTGATTTTGGGTACCATGGGTTTATTCTGTTATTCATGAAAAGCAGTGGTTTCACCCAAATAAGAAACAAATAATCCCTTTATTTTTTTTAATTAAATTAAATTAATTTATTTTTTTATTTTTTAAAAGATTTTATTTATTTATTTATTTGAGAGAGAGAAAGAGAAACAGCATGAGAAGGGATAGGGTCATAGGGAGAAGCAGGCTCCCCACTGAGCTGGGAGCCTAATGTGGGACTCGATCCCAGGACTCTGGGATCATGACCTGAGCCGAAGGCAGTCGCTTAACCAACTGAGCCACCCAGGCACCCTAAATTTAATTTTATTATGTTATGTTAGTCACCATACAATACATCATTAGTTTTTGATGTAGTGATCCATGATTCATTGTTTTCGTATAACACACAGTGTTCCATGCAGTATGTGCCCTCCTTAATACCCATCACCGGGCTAATCCATCCCCCGACCCCCCCTCCCCTCTAAAACCCTCAGTTTGTTTCTTGGAGTCCATAGTCTCTCATGATTCATCTCCCCCTCCGATTTCAAATAATCCCTTTAAAAAAAATTACTGAAGCCAAATCCCAAATCCAGACCAATGAGATCTCTGGGAGATTCTCATGAGAATATCTGGAGAAGCCTAGGCTGGGTGATTTTCAAGAGCTTCTCATACCGATAGAGGGACCATCCTGGAAGCTCAAGTCATGAACCCCCAGAACTACATAATCCTTTACTACAATTTTTTATACTGGGTTGTAGAGTTTTCTTCTCCATGGTTTCACCTGTGCATCAACAAATCACTGATTTTTGCTAAAGTAGTGACTTTCAGTCACTTGCAAGTTCTAGAGTTGACCAAGCATCCCCATTTGCCCAGGACTCTTCTGGTTTTAGCACTGAAAATCCCATATCCCAAGAAATCTTGTAGCCATAGGCAAACTAATATGGATGGTCACTCCACTTGTGATCACAGCATTCTGATTATTTATTTTCTTTCTGGATTTCCTGGAATGGTTTCTCTTCAGCCTCCTAACCAGGGCTCATAAATAAACCACCACCATGATTTATGTCAACCACATAGATCTCTGAGCACATTCCCCACATATATCCTGAGATGTCATCTCAGCCTTCAGTAGCTCCCATTCTCATCACACAACTGCCCTCTTCACTTCGGTTTCTTACCTAAAACACTCCTTGGACCCTGATTTAGTGACACCTCTAAGTCAGAATCCCACTCCCCACAACTCTGCCTCCATAAGTCATGTTAGGGGACATGGCTCCTCTCCATGTGTGGCTTGTAGCCATTTGGAACTCAAGTGTGAAATGCAGTCTCTAGTTCTCTCTTCTTACGCTTGAGTCTCTTCAGTCAAAGTTGAAGGTCACCTTACCTTCTAGAAAGTTAGGAAAGCAAAACAATAATTCAGTTGGGTTGTTTTTCTTCATGGAACAGATTTGCTCACAGTACCTCATGTAATTGAGAGTATATCTTAAGAATTAATTTAAGAAAATAGGAAACAGGAATCTTAGCTATAGGGTGGATTCTTCAAAAGGACCCAGAGAACACCAAACAACCATACCTCACAACAAGATCAGGAACACCAAGTTGCCCACCAGGAAGACTTGAATTGAAAGGCACCCTGTCTCCAATACAGCTCCAACCCTCAGCAGCAGAAACCCGGAGGCCTCCACTCAGTGTTCCACTGGTGGACCACTCAGCTAGATGCTATTTACACACTCCTCTCTATGTGGATCAGCTTTCCTTTGTCTACCAAGGCAAATCTCCTACTATCATTGCCAGATCACCTACTTCAAATTCCAGAGAAGACTCTACCTTATTCAATTGATATCCATAAAACCTGACAAGGAAAATCTTTTCACCTTAGGCCACTGACTTTTGGAGTGCTTACCTCAGGTCTTCACAGGTCCATAGTCTGTCAGCTGTGGTCTGAGAATTACCTAACCTGTTCTTTCAGTAGGGGCTATGGATGCAGCAGTTTATCATGGGAGCAGTGAGAAACCCTATGATTGCATGCCTAGTCAAATGATAAAATCTTAAGGCTGGATGAGTCTATGTGGAAAATGAAATGCAGTTCTAGCCTTTTAGAGATAAAGGAAAAGTGCTATTTACAGAAGTCAGAAATTTTTGGGTTTGAACCAGAGCTTGTTTTTTACCAGTCGACCTTGTGCAACTTACATCACCTCTCTTTATCTCATCTGTAATATGTAATAGAAGAATACTTGGCTACTGTATTTGTCATGAAGATTAATTTATATAGCCCACCTAAGCCCCCGGCACACAGCAGGGCCTTCATAACTACTAGTTTCCAACATGGACTCAGGCACTTCACTCTCCTGCCTCTTTGTCCTCAGCCATCAGACCGTAACGTGACACAGCACAAAAAGGGCTGTTCAATCAACAATCAGTTCTGCTTTAGATGGAGTATAAGCTGGTTGGATTTGGATGCTCAGCAGGCCTCCATCAATCTCAAGTCTCTTATGTAACCCAAGCACATGATCAGAGATCTTGGACCTTAAACCTGAATCATCAATCTCAGTGGTAATGGGATATAGAAAAAAATGTTTTTCCCTGGAAGATCACTAAAAGGTCATAGTCTTGTCTTCCTCTAATAGATTTCTGTCATATTGTATAGTAATGTTCAGTTGGGTGGCAAGATTACTATCCTCCTGATAATAACAGTCATCTCTGTAGGTATTTTACCCAACTCTCCAGCTTGGCTCTGAGTTTCTCTAGAAATGACCTTTTAACCACCGGCCTCTAATTTTTAACTAGTTTTACTTTGTAGGACCACGGATGAAAAAATGAACTCAACCATATTCCTCAGTCTTTCATACATGCACCATCAGTCTTCTCTGCAAAGCCCCATTTGTGTTACTTCATTCATTCCTTCATTTATTCACTCTTTATTTATGTGATTATTAATTTCCCCCTTCATCCATCATCTTTCAGTCCCATTCTACTCTTTACCCTGACCATCACAATGTACACACATTGTATTTAAAGAAAGTTCTTTCAAACCATTTTTATACATTCACTTACATATATGTGATATTGAGTTATTTGGTGTGCATGTGATGAATGCAGATATTGCTTTATTTTATTAGCCATACATATGATGATATATGTAAGCCTTATTCATTACTTCATTACTGCTGCCTAGTTCTGTACCATGTACAATTATATTGTTATCCATTTCTATAAGGATGGCTACCCATGTTATTTTCAGCTCCTCACTCACATAACCAAGGCTGAAAGTCTTTGTATCAGTCTCTGTGTACATCACTGACACTTTCTTCAGGGTATATGCCCCTGTGGAAAATGGCCAGGTCAGAAGGTACATACATACATAATTTTACAGGATTGGCCTCCAGATGGCTCCACCAGTTTTCAGTTCCCAAAGTAAACAAGGGCTCCCATTTCCCCAAATGCTTAATAACACATTAACAAATTTTCTAATTTTCATCCTTCTGATGTCAATATGGAAATATGATGTTAAATTTGTAAATGTCAAATTACTAGTGAGATTAAGCATATACTTATTCAGTTAGTAGGTATTCTGCCTGGTTTTCCAACTGAAAAGCTCTCCCACATGTCTTGCCCCCTTTTTTCCCCCTACTGGATTGCTGGTCTTCTCCTTGATGATTTTCAGGAGTTCTTTGGATGTTCTAGATACTGGAACGAGTAGAGCTCAATTTGTCATCCATATGTTAACTTTATCTTTGCTAAGCAGAAATCACAAATTCTGAATGGGTCAAATCCATAAATTTTTCCCTTTACTGTATGTGATTTTTGGATCTTAATTAAGAAAGACTTCTTCACCTGAGTTCACAAAGACACCAAGTCTTCTCCTATTAGCTTAATAAATTTATTTCATTTACAGAACTTTAACCTATTCAATGCCATATATATAGTGCTTGGTGTAACATAGGAATACAGCTTTATTTCTCTCTCTAGGTAGTCATGCTATTTACCCAACACCACTTAAGTAATAAAAACATTCTTACTGATGGCTATTGTAACCACTATCATATACCATACCCTTAAACACATTCTTGGCTCTGTCTGGGCTATATAGGTTATTCTATTACTCTTGTGCCAGAAGAAAGTTTTGTAATATGTATTATTTTATGGTAGGATAATCACCCCATCTTGCACTTCACTTTCAGAGTTTGCTTAGGAAGTTATAAACTTATAGAATTACTTTTTCAGTTTTCTCCTAATAAGATAATTATAAAAAATAAAACATGGTTATTAGAAAGAATCTGATTGTGTAGACTAATATCTAGCAAAGTTATTCCCAAAGATTAAACTTGCAAATAAATAAAATATCAAATGAAGGGAAATTAACATAAAATTACTAGAAGTTTGTGTTTTTTTTTCATTAAAGGATTTTTCTTTTATTTTGGTGTGGTCCTGATAGTTTAATTTTTCTTTTGTTTCCCTTGCTAAAGGAGACACATCTAGAAAATGTTTCTATGGCTGATGTCAAAGAGATTATTGCTTATGTTTTCTTTTAGAAATTTTATGGTTTTAAGTCTCACATGTAGGTCTCTAATCCATTTTGAGTTTATTTTTGTGTATGGTATAAGAAAGTGGTTCATTTTCATTCTTTTGCATGTAGCTGTCCAGATTTCCCAACCTCATTTGTTGAAGAGACTTTTTTCTATTGCATATCTTTTCTTCCTTTGTTGAAGATTAATTGACCATATAATCATGGGTTTATTTCTATTCTGTTCTATTTTTTGTGATACCTCCAATTTTGTTCTTTTTCAAGATTACTTTGGCTATTGGGGTCTTTTGTAGTTCCATGCAAATTTTAGAATTATTTGTTCTAGCTCTGTTAAAAATGCTGTTAGTATTTTGAAAAGATAATTTTATTACTTATCATAAGCCTTAATTATATATACACCCTTCACCACAGAAATCTATATTCTAGGTTTTTTTTTATTTTTAGGTACATTGTTCTTTTTTATTGTTATGTTAATCACCATACATAACATCATTAGTTTTTGATGTAGTGTTCCATGATTCATTGTTTGTGCATAACACCCAGTGCTCCATGCAGAATGTGCCCTCTTTTTTTTTTTTTAATTTTATTATGTTATGTTAGTCACCATACAATACATCATTAGTTTTTGATGTAGTGATCCACGATCCATTGTTTTCGTATAACTGTTAGTATTTTGATAGGGATAGCTTTAAATCTGTAGATTACACCAAAATGAAAAGCTTTTTCACAGTGAAGGAAACCATCAACAAAACAACAACAAAAAAACCCCACCATCCACAAAATGGGAGAAGATATTGACAAATGATATATCTGGTAAGGGATTAATATCCAAAATATATACAGATCTTATACAACTCAACACCAAAAAATCAAATAATTCAATTAAAAATGGGCAGAAGACAGGAACTACACATTTCTCTAATGAAGACATCCAGATGGCCAACAGACACATGAAAAGATGCTCAACATCATTCATCATCAGAGAAATGCAAATAAAAACCACAATGGGATAACACCTCACACCTGTCAGAATGGCTAAAATAAAAAACACAAGAAACAATATGTGTTGGTGAGGGTGTGGAAGAAAAAGAACTTTGGTGCATTGTTGGCAAGAATGCAAACTGGTACAGCCACTGTGGAAGACAGTATGAAGGTTCTTCAAAATATGAAAAATAGAATTACCCTATTTATTTTTTATTTTTTTGATTTTATTATGTTATGTTAGTCACCATACAATACATTAGTTTTTGATGTGGTGATC
>NW_027915470.1:0-1409 GCF_054177405.1 Leptonychotes weddellii
ACACACAGGAAAAGGACCAAATCCAATCCCATGAAAGGCTGGGAAGAGCTCTGCATTCTGGTGGTTTCTGCCAACAATCCTGTGTCCTGCCTCGAGGACACGTGCAAATATCCGTCCACAAAGTTTCCCTCACGGACTGACAGAGACCTGCACTGAAATATGATGATGTGATACCCTATTCTTTGACTGTTTTAAAAAGTACCTTTTTATTTTCTTAAGATTTTATTAATTTAGTTGAGAGAGAGCACAGAAGAAGGTGGAGGGACCGAGGGAGGAGAGGCAAACCCCCCACTGAGTGTGGAGCCCAAAGTGGAGGTTAATTCCAGAACCCCGAGATCATGACCTGAACCAAAGTTAGACACTTAACTGACTGAGCCACCAAGGCGCCCCTGTCCTTTTATTTTTTTTTAATAGCCTACACACTCACATAGGGCTTGAACTCACAACCCTGAGACCAACACCTGATATCAAGAGTCAGATGCTCCACCAATTAACGCACCAGAAGCCCTAAAAATTATCCTTTGAAATAACAGTAGCGAATTTATTTCATCAACTTCGATTCTTAATAAAAATGAGTTCATCATGAAGCCAGCACTGCCCAAATCTGCTTGACTCCAAATAGTGTTCCCAGGAAAGAGTCTTATTTGTCAGTTTGAAGGACAGAAAGGCCTCAGCCATACCCCTGTCCTCTCCCAGCACAGGGGACTACGGGCAGCCTGGCTGCAGTGGCAGGTAAGGTGATGTCCCCGTGGGCGAGGCAGGGACACCTGTTCCCCTTCGGTGCATGTCCGGCCCCCTTGGTTGTTGGGCAGCCCAGAACACACACACACACACACACACACACACACACACACACACGGGTCCGCTGGGACACAGATGGCTTCTGGGGCCGACCTCACGCTGCCAGGCTCACAGCTCTCTGAGGTCGGGGACAGACGCTGTGCGGGCTCAACAGTGGCAGAGCTCTGGGGACATGGAGGAGCAGCCTGGATGCACCTGTGTCTCCAAGAAGAACCCCAGCTGGGCTCCCTGCCGGCTCACCCACCCCACAGGCTCCGGGACCCGAATCAGGAACCCCAGCATTTGTGGGTAGGAGAGGAAAGAGATTCAGATGGGGGGACCCTGGGGGGTCAATGTGTGAAATGGTTCAGGGTCTCTGACACGTCACAGCGACTGCCAGGAGCTCTTCCTCCAAAATCAGCTGTGGGGGAGACAGGAGAGAGCCTGTCCCCTCCCTGTCACCGCACTCAGGACTCTCAACACCACAGACACAAGTGGGCTCATTTGACAGGCAAATAGGGTGAGCAGAATGGTCTATTTGCATTCGTGCGCTGAGCTGTGAGGACGACCATCTCTCGGGCTCGTGCGCCTGATGTGTCTCTTCTCTGCGCGTCCGGTGCTCACGCCCT
>NW_027915471.1:0-230 GCF_054177405.1 Leptonychotes weddellii
CCACATGCACCTGTGATGCATCCATGACCCCGTCCATGTGCACCTGTGATGTGTGCACAGCCCCCGTCCATGTGCACCTATGATGCATCCATGACCCCGTCCACGTGCACCTGCGATGCGTCCATGACCCCCGTCCACGTGCACCTGTGATGTGTGCACAGCCCCCGTCCACGTGCACCTGTGGTGCGTCCACGACCCCTGTCCACGTGCACCTGCAATGCGTCCACGAC
>NW_027915472.1:0-230 GCF_054177405.1 Leptonychotes weddellii
AAATATTTAAAAAAATAGTAGCAACCAGTGATCACTTGATAATATTTCACTTTTTTAGTATTATCAAAGAATACTGGATTCCACTGAAATTAATTTTTCAAGCAATTAAGGTTTAGCTTTTTTTTTTTCATAGTTCACATTTCTGCATTCTATTTTTTATTTTTTTTATTTTTATTTTTTTTATTCTTATGTTAATCCCCATACATTACATCATTAGTTCTAGATGAAGT
>NW_027915473.1:0-230 GCF_054177405.1 Leptonychotes weddellii
AAGGCAAAGTCTTAGCAACAGGACTGGTCACTGTAGGCTAAAAACCAGCTCTCGAAGTAAAACACTAGAAATATAGAAAAAGCGGACAGAATAAACAAATCATGAAATTTTAAAAGAGGAATTTTTCATTTGCCTTTCTTTCTCACTTAGTTTTTGATTTGACTTTAAAAACATCAAAACAACAGGGAAAGAACCAGAGCGAGACTGGAGTCAGTGTGCATACTGAAAAC
>NW_027915474.1:0-230 GCF_054177405.1 Leptonychotes weddellii
CGTCCGTCCTTCCAGCTCAAGCCTGGGGGGCGCACAGCGCACGGACGTGACAGCTCACAGCGGGCCGGGGACGGTCAACAGTCACAGCACGAGCAGACCCGGGACTAAGGCTGGGGGGCCGGCAGGAGTGCGGGAGGACCGGGCACGCGGGGTGGGGGCGTCCACAGGAGCCCGTGTGTGCCCGGTCAGAATGGGGCACGTAAGCCCACACAGCGCAGTGCGGGGCCCAC
>NW_027915475.1:0-230 GCF_054177405.1 Leptonychotes weddellii
CTGCCTTCCCAGGGACTCCAGGGGAACCAGGTGCTCCTGCAAATTCCAAGGGCAAGGGCATCATGGGCAAAGGTGCGGCCGCCACAATTCCACATGAGCTCTCTGCCCCAAGTACTGAGGTCTGCCCAGGGCCACCTCTCCACAGGAACGCTGCCCCGGGGTGGACGGAGCAGCCCCGGGCACAAGGGTGGGGAGCAGGTCGTCACCGGGAGCCCGGGCCCCAGGGCCGC
>NW_027915476.1:0-230 GCF_054177405.1 Leptonychotes weddellii
CTGGGAATAGTTATGTGCCTGATGTCAGTTCTTCTTCTTACCACATTATCAACTTGCAGCCTCTCCTGTCCTGCTTAACTTAAAAGCCCCTCTCCCTCCCTTCTTCTCTAGTTTGTTTATAATCTGATATATTCTGAACAACCAAGTAAAGAAGCTGATTAGAATTATATGGTAGTCAGTGAGTGTTGGGAAGACTCCAACTGACCCACTGCATATGACCAGTACATACA
>NW_027915477.1:0-230 GCF_054177405.1 Leptonychotes weddellii
CTTTAAACCATTATTAGTCCCCTCATGCAAGCACATGCCCCAGATAGCAGCCGGCAGAGTCATAAACACATGTAACTTTCTGACATGACCTCCCCAACAGCCCTTGTGCTCAACCATCTTTCCCTCCTGCCAGTACCTTCCCTTTATGGGTGCCCCAGTGTAACTTACCAAAACTCGCTCTTTTGGTTGCAATTGACTAACCTGGCCTTGGTGGCCCAGGAACCCCAAAG
>NW_027915478.1:0-230 GCF_054177405.1 Leptonychotes weddellii
GCAGACGCGTAACGACTGAGCCACCCAGGCGCCCCCCCCCCATTATCTGTATGTCTTGTGGCACTTTTCACTTTACTTTGTACCTCACATTCATTCCATTGATCGCTGCCTGTCCTTGACCAAGCAACTGTATTTTCCTCTGTTTTGTTTTTCTTATCTATAAAGTGGGGATAACAATAGTGCCTATCTGGGTGAGTTGTTAGGTTTGTATTAGATAAGGTAGGTAAAGC
>NW_027915479.1:0-230 GCF_054177405.1 Leptonychotes weddellii
TCTTAAGCCTTCCTAACTTCATTGCTCCAATGGCTTTATTCCACTTCCTAAATAATTTTTCTCACTTTTTTATCCTCACATCAAGACTCTAACATAACTTGCCTGTGGCCACAACATCTAATTCAAACTCTAATATCCATCTAAATTTTTCTCTCCCCGACCATTCACTACCACTTGATCGATCATCCTAAAAAAAGTTGTTTCGCTCCTTCCCTAATGAAAATCTTCAA
>NW_027915480.1:0-230 GCF_054177405.1 Leptonychotes weddellii
ATGCAAAAATTCTCACCAAAATACTAGCCAATAGGATCCAACAATACATTAAAAGGATTATTCACCACGACCAAGTGGGATTTATCCCTGGGCTGCAAGGTTGGTTCAACATCCGCAAATCAATCAACATGTTACAAGACATTAACAAAAGAAAGAACAAGAACCATATGATCCTCTCAATGAATGCAGAAAAACATTTGACAAAGTACAACTTCCTTTCTTGATCAAAA
>NW_027915481.1:0-1408 GCF_054177405.1 Leptonychotes weddellii
ATTATATGTTAAAGAAAAAGAAGGTTAGGAAGGGGAAAATGAAGGGGGATAATCGGAGGTGGGGGGAGATGAACCAGGAGAGACTATGGACTCTGAGAACAAAATGTGGGTTCTAGAGGGGAGGCGGGTGGGGGATGGGTTTGCTTGGTGATGGGTATTTAAGAGGGCACATACTGAATGGAGCACTGGGTGTTATACGCAAAAAATGAATCATGGAACACTACATCAAAAACTAATGATGTAATGTATAGTGATTAACATAACAAAATAAAAAATGTTAAAAGAACAAAAAGAAAAGAAAAGACCCTGAATCACCAAGGAGATGTTGAAAAAGAAAAACAAAGCTGGGGCATCACCTTGCCTGATTTCAAGTTATATTACAAAGCTGTGATCACCAAGACAGCATGGTACTGGCACAAAAACAGACAAGGAACTGAATAGAGAGCCCACATATGGACCTCAACTTTTTGGCCAAATAGTCTTCAGCAAAGCAGGAAAAAAGACAGTTGCTTCAATAAATTGTGCTGGTAAAATTGGACAGCTATATACAGGAGAATGAAACTTGACTATTCTTCTACACCATACACAAAGATACACTCTAAATGGATGAAACCCTCTATGTGAGAAAGGAATCCATCAAAATCCTAGAGGACAACATAGGCTGTAACCTTTTTTACATTAGCCACAGCAAATTCTTTCATGACACGTCTCCAAATGCAAGGGATAAAAAGTGAAAATGAACTTTTGAGACTTCATCAAGATAAAAAGCTTCTGCACATCAAAGGAAATAGTCAACAAAACAAAGAGGCAACCCACGAAATGGAAGAAGATTTTTACAAATGACACTACAGACAAAGGGGTGATATCCAAGATCTATAAAATACTTATAGAACTCAACACCCCCAAAAAACAAAAGATCCAGTCAAGAAATTGGCTGAAGGCATGAACAGACATTTCTCAAAAGAAGACATACACATGGCCAACATACACATGAAAAAATGCTCAACATTAACATCTGGGAAATAAAAATAAAAACCACAATGAGTTACCACCTTATACCAGTTAGAATGGCAAAAATTAATAAAACTGGAAACAAATGTTGACAAGGATGTGGAGAAATGGGAACCCTCTTACACTGTTGGTGGGAATGCAAGCTGGTACAACCACTCTGAAAAAGAGTATAGAGGTTCCTCAAGATGTTATGAATAGAGCTACCCTATGACCCAGGAATTGCACTACTGGGTATTTACTCCAAAAGTGTAGATGTAGTGAAAAGAAGGGGCATATGCATTCCAATGTTCATAGCAGCAATGTCCACAATAGCCAAACTGTGGAAAAAGTTGAGATGCCCTTCAACAGATGAATGGACAAAGAAGATGTGGTCCATATATACAATGGAATATTACTC
>NW_027915482.1:0-230 GCF_054177405.1 Leptonychotes weddellii
CCGTGAATGGGAACAGACCAGGAGATGAATTCTTTTTTTTTTTTTTTTTTTTAAAGATTTTATTTATTTATTTGAGAGAGAGAGAATGAGAGACAGAGAGCATGAGAGGGAGGAGGGTCAGAGGGAGAAGCAGACTCCCTGCTGAGCAGGGAGCCCGATGCGGGACTCGATCCCGGGACTCCAGGATCATGACCTGAGCCGAAGGCAGTCGCTTAACCAACTGAGCCACC
>NW_027915483.1:0-230 GCF_054177405.1 Leptonychotes weddellii
CAAAACTGGAATTTTTTTTTTTTTAAGGAAATTTTTTTTTTATTCTTATGTTAATCCCCATACATTACATCATTAGTTCTAGATGAAGTGTTCCATGATTCTAAAGACAGTTTGCTAAGACTTGGTGATCGAATATAGTGGCACAGGGAGGGGAAGATGATGAAAGAGTCAGAGACAGCTTGCTTTTTTTTTTTTTTTTTTGTAAGGATTTTATTTATTCATTTGAGACA
>NW_027915484.1:0-230 GCF_054177405.1 Leptonychotes weddellii
TGAACTGAATCACCTGCTTAATATAGATTTCAAGTAGCCTGATTTAGACTATTTCAAAATAAGGTGGCCTAATTGTACATTCAAGGTTTCTTTGAAGAAAATTAAAAATGAAATATAATGGAAAATTGATTGTTCTGCCTACAGATTCAAAATAAAGAACAAAATTAAAATACAAGTGAGGAACTAGGAAAGATGTCTAAAATGACCCTGCCATAGAAGAGCTCTTACAA
>NW_027915485.1:0-230 GCF_054177405.1 Leptonychotes weddellii
AGGCTTCCTGCGGAGCCCAATGTGGGGCTCAATCATGACCTGAGCCGAAGGCAGACGCTTAACGACTGAGCCACCCAGGTGCCCCTTTTGATTCTCTCTTGCAGCCACACTCCTCCCCTCTGTAAGTACTTCAGTTGGTTAGAGTTCCCCTGGAAAGTGGAACCCACAGAACTGAAGTCAGCTGAAAAGTAGTCCAGCCGTCTTTTCAGACATGTGAATTTGGAGGTAGC
>NW_027915486.1:0-230 GCF_054177405.1 Leptonychotes weddellii
GTGGAGGTGGACGCAGCCCCCACTGTGGACCTGAACCGTGTGCTCAACGAGACCAGGAGTCAGTATGAGGCCCTGGTGGAGACCAACCGCAGGGACGTGGAGGAATGGTTCACCACCCAGGTGGGCATCTCAGCACATGGCCACTCGGGACACTTGGCCCCTCGGGGCCCTTGAGGCAGGGTCTGACCCTGTCTTCTCCCCTGTGCTGTTTCAGACCGAGGAGCTGAACA
>NW_027915487.1:0-230 GCF_054177405.1 Leptonychotes weddellii
CCCCCCCCCCCCCCCCCCCCCCCCCCCCCCCAGCCTGGTGATGGGTATTAAAGAGGGCACATATTGAATGGAGCACTGGGTGTTATATGCAAACAATCATGGAACACAAATCGAAAGCTAATGATGTAATGTATGGTGATTAACATAATACAATAAAAAAAATAAAAGAAAAAAATAAAGTGCAGGAATTTAAGAACTTTCTTATTCTTCAGGTCCTTTTCACTTCTTCC
>NW_027915488.1:0-230 GCF_054177405.1 Leptonychotes weddellii
GGAAAGTAAACTTACTCTGGGAAATTTCTACGAAGTTTCCCAAAGGAAGGAGCATTTCAATTGAGAACTGAAATATAAAATTACATAGGGGACTAAAAGAAGTAGTTTACAGGTTGAGACAATAGCATATGTAGAAAAATGAAGTAGAGCTTTGGGCCTATCCAAAGAGGTAAGATAATTTTTTTATTTTATTTTTTTTAAAGATTTTATTTATTTATTTGAGAGAGAGA
>NW_027915489.1:0-230 GCF_054177405.1 Leptonychotes weddellii
AACCAACTGAGCCACCCAGGCGCCCGAAAAACACGATTCTATACTAGATTTGATCTCTTCCCTGAAACACGACGGCACAAGGGCCTATAAAGGAAACAGGCAAAGCAAGTGCTCCTGTGTTATCTGTGCCTTGTTTTGGATCACGAAGAGCATGGACTAGAAACCCAAGAAGCCATTCTCTTATTTCCCCTAAGTTGTTTAAGCAAATCTCTACAACCATGTACAACTCT
>NW_027915490.1:0-230 GCF_054177405.1 Leptonychotes weddellii
AATTTAAATTAAAGTTTATGGAAAAAAGTTATTTCAGATGACCACTTGACAATAAATAGCCACATATCTAGTAATTGATCAACAAGATCAAGTTTGTAGTCTACCTTAAAGAAATAAACATTGGGGGGAAAAATGACAAAAATGTCCAAAAAGCCAAAACGGATTTCACAAACCAGGACCCCCACATTGATTTAAAATAGTTATAACTTTTAGCAAAAAGGGAGCATTAT
>NW_027915491.1:0-230 GCF_054177405.1 Leptonychotes weddellii
AGGGTCAGAGGGAGAAGCAGACTCCCTGCCAAGCAGGGAGCCCGATGCGGGACTCGATCCAGGGACTCCAGGATCATGACCTGAGCCGAAGGCAGTCGCTTAACCAACTGAGCCACCCAGGCGCCCTTGATTTAGAAATCTTGATTGATTTCCATAGCTGACCATTTGGACCTCTTGTCTTCTTCTTGCACTTCAAATTTCCATTCTTATGTTTGAAATTCACCAATAAG
>NW_027915492.1:0-1408 GCF_054177405.1 Leptonychotes weddellii
ATGCTCACCCTTTTGAGTATGCACTAAATGAAGGCCAGGAAAAAAAGGCTTGTGACTTTGCATCCCAGTGGAACAAAACATATGATATGAGTTCTACAGAGAAGTTATACTACATAATGGGTAGCCATATACAATCAACAGATACCAAATGAAAATGGGGCTATACAGACAAATTGATCTGGGAAATGTTAAGTTAAATGATTTTAGAGAAGTTTCTTATTCCCAGGGCAACTCCAGACCTTTAATATATTAATGTTTTGTGTGAATCTTTAAAAGCAGCAGTATGGTATACAGTCTCCCATATGAGCATGAAAACACTTTTTAGAGGAATACTTATTTGGACTTGTCCTGGACTTCTGAAATTTAATTTGCAATTGATTAAGACAACAAAGAATAAGGGAATGCATATTTATTTAATAGATATCTTTTCCTTGAAAAGTTTTTTAAATGATTATTACGATTGTTTCTAAAAAGAGTTGATCAAAGTTAAATATCCAGAGATCAACAATACTCACTTTCACCTTACAGCATCATTTTCCTAAAACTATTCCATCATATAATATAGCAGGGTTCTAGGATATTGCAGCTCTGACCTGTTCTTGCTCAATGTCTGCTATGTCTCTCATCATATATTACTCCAGAATTTAATTTCCATGGCCTTAGTGTTAGTGTAGGTAGCACTTTTCTCTGTTAAGGTACAGCCCAAGCAGTTCTTTGGTAATCAAATAAGTAGTATGTTTTTCTCCCCTAGAAAACTCATGATACATGTTTAGTTCCCTTAGGAAGGCAAAGGTCACAAACCCGTTCTCCTGCTCTTCATGCAGCACACCCTTAGAAGGAAGAGCGTTTGGGCCATAAATCTGAAGGAAGCTGAGAGCCATTTTCATGGTTTTAATCATTCCTAGGCATTTTAATACAGTGTAAGGTATGTTCTGATTTAAACTTGAATCACTTTACTCGAAGGTGAAATTTTCTAAATGATATTCACCATGGATATAGCATTTTTGATCCTAAGAAAGCACTATATTTAGCAAAGAATTTTGCACCGCATTTCAAACAATATTAGTCCAAATAAGTATTCCTCTAAAAAGTGTTTTCATGCTCATGTGGGAGACTGTATACCATACTGCTGCTTGTAAAGATTCACACAAAACATTAATATATTAAAGGTCTGGAGTTGCCCTGGGAATAAGAAACTTCTCTAAAATCATTTAACTTAACATTTCCCAGATCAATTTGTCTGTATAGCCCCATTTTCATTTGGTATCTGTTGATTGTATATGGCTACCCATTATGTAGTATAACTTCTCTGTAGAACTCATATCATATGTTTTGTTCCACTGGGATGCAAAGTCACAAGCCTTTTTTTCCTGGCCTTCATTTAGTGCATACTCAAAAGGGTGAGCAT
>NW_027915493.1:0-230 GCF_054177405.1 Leptonychotes weddellii
AGGAAACCCCCTTCCCACCTGGGAACTGAGCTCCTGAGACACCTGATCCTGGGTCTCTGTCCCTGGAAGCAGAGGCCGGGCTGGGGACACCCAAGGATGTGCCATGGGTCCCTCACCAGTCATCACCCGGCCTGCCTCCTTCTCACCCCCAGAGTCATCTCCAGGACCTTGCTGCCAGAAGTCAATCCAACCTCCCCAGACCTGTGAGAACACTGGGGAGACTGGTGCCC
>NW_027915494.1:0-230 GCF_054177405.1 Leptonychotes weddellii
ACTGTTGGATCCTATTGGCTAGTATTTTGGTGAGAATTTTTGCATCCATGTTCATCAGGGATATTGGTCTGTAGTTCTCCTTTTTCATGGGGTCTTCATCTGCTTTTCGGACCAAGGTAATGTTGGCCTCATAAAATTAGTTTGGACCTTTTAATTCGATTTCTATTTTTTGGAACAGTTTTAGAAGAATAGTTATTGATTCTTCTTTAAATGTTTGGAAGCATTGCCCT
>NW_027915495.1:0-230 GCF_054177405.1 Leptonychotes weddellii
AAGAAAATGCAGGTGTTGTCCCTGGGCATGTGTAATATGCCCATTAAAAGTGGAAATTAAAGGAATGCATTTTATTCCTGCATTTCAAGGCCTTTTTGTCAAAGGAGATTTCAGTTTAGCTGGTCACTCATAACAGTGACTCATCCAGCCGGGCTTTGTAGTCCTCATGTTATTAAATATTGCTCCCATGGGGGTGGGTGGCCTACCAGGGCTAAGACAGAGGAAGTGGC
>NW_027915496.1:0-230 GCF_054177405.1 Leptonychotes weddellii
AAGAAGAAGAAGGTAGCGGGAGGGGAAGAATGAAGCGGGGGAAATCGGAGGGGTGGACGAACCATGAGAGACGATGGACTCTGAAAAACAAACTGAGGGTTCTAGAGGGGAGGGGGGTGGGAGGATGGGTTGGACTGGTGGTGGGTATTGAGGAGGGCACGTTCTGCATGGAGCACTGGGTGTTATGCACGAACAATGAATCATGGAACACTTCATCTAGAACTAATGAT
>NW_027915497.1:0-230 GCF_054177405.1 Leptonychotes weddellii
CACATCGGGCTCCCTGCTCAGCAAGGAGCCTGCTTCTCCCTCTAACCCTCCCCCCTCTCATGTACTCTCTCTCTCTCATTCTCGCTCTCTCAAATAAATAAATAAATCTTTAAAAAAAAAAAAAAAGTAAGTTCATGGAATCTGGAAACCTAGACCACTACACACTCATACAGCTTTCTTGCATTCTGTTCTCCTTACTAACCTTCTAAGTTCAGTTTCCAAAGTCTCTG
>NW_027915498.1:0-230 GCF_054177405.1 Leptonychotes weddellii
AGCCTGCTTCTCCCTCTCCCTCTGCCTGCCGCTCCCCCTGCTTGTGCTCACTCTCTGTCAAATAAATAAATAAAGTCTTTTAAAAAAAATATTGTTTCACTGAGATTCTGTTTATGTTCTTAATGTTTTTCTTCTATGTTCTTCAGTTTTGATAGTGACATGTCTTCATGTTCACTGATTTTCCTCCTGCAGTGTTACAACTACTATTAGCCCATTCGGTGACTTTTTCA
>NW_027915499.1:0-230 GCF_054177405.1 Leptonychotes weddellii
ATATTCTCAAAGGTATCCATACAATTCTAACTTCTATAGAACCAAATAATAATGGGAACATAATAAATGTCATTTAATGACAATGGTGACCTTTGTATATGATAGTAAGACATGTACTACTGTTTTTCAAGGTATTCTGCACAGCCTTTACATGGGGTGATTTTTAGGATAGAATCACATTAAAGGTACATTTTTTTTTCCATTTTATTATGTTATGTTAGTCACCATAC
>NW_027915500.1:0-230 GCF_054177405.1 Leptonychotes weddellii
CAGAAACTATACAAAGCAATATGACAAAATTAATTGGCACCTCAAAAATAAGATTCTAGTTACATTCCCATAAATAATCTAAAAGAGCAAATTAAATGAGAACCATATAACATGCATAGTAAGCAAGCCCAAAGACCTTTTGCAAAATTCTAGATGTTAGTCTTTCTTTCCTTCCTTTCACTCCTTCCTTCCTTCCTTCATTAATTGTAAGAGCTAAGAATAGATACATA
>NW_027915501.1:0-230 GCF_054177405.1 Leptonychotes weddellii
ATATATAATTACTAGTAGAGTAAAAAAAGTCTAAGAAATATCCAAATCACAAGAAAAAAAATGAGAAAACTTAAACAGTTTAGCAAAATATCTCTTAAGAAATCTAGTAAGAAAGTATCAAAATCTATAGGATGTTGTGTAAATATTTCTTAGGAATATAAATGGAAATAAAAGAAGTAGAAAACAAAAAAAAAAAAAAGAAGGCTGCGAGTGCCACCACTAGGACTGTC
>NW_027915502.1:0-230 GCF_054177405.1 Leptonychotes weddellii
GAGATCAGGACCTGAGCTGAAATCAAGACTTGGATACTTAACCGATTGATCCACCCAGGTGCTCCCCAATAATCTACTTCTTTTCATCTTGGGAAGGGGGAAACAGAAATAAAGTGATCTTTCATTAACCTATAATTTTTAAGTATTCCCACTGCATTAAGTAGGTAAGAATTAACTTTTATCTCATCATATAATGTTTTCACATACTTGCAGTAAAGATAAAACACAAA
>NW_027915503.1:0-1408 GCF_054177405.1 Leptonychotes weddellii
ATAGGAGGAAAACTTCCAAACTCATTTTATGAGGCCACCATTACCCTGATCCCAAAACCAGACAAAGACCCCATCAAAAAGGAGAATTACAGACCAATATCCTTGAAGAACATGGATGCAAAAATTCTCACCAAAATACTAGCCAATAGGATCCAACAGTACATTAAAAGGATTATTCACCACAACCTAGTGGGATTTATTCCTGGGCTGCAAGGTTGGTTCAACAACCGCAAATCAATCAATGTGATACAATACATTAATAAAAGAAAGAACAAGAACAATATGATCATCTCAATAGATGCAGAAAAAGCATTTGACAAAGTACAGCATCCTTTCTTGATTAAAACTCTTCACAGTGTAGGGATAGAAGGGACATACCTCAATAATATAAAAGCCATCTATGAAAAACCCACAGCGAATATCATTCTCAATGGGGAAAAACTGAGAGGTTTTTCCCCTAAGGTCAGGAACATGGCAGGGATGTCCACTATCATCACTGCTGTTCAACATAGTACTAGAAGTCCTAGCCTCATCAATCAGACAACAAAAGGAAATAAAAGGCATCTGAATTTGCAAAGAAGTGAAACTCTCAACTCTTTGCAGATGATATGATACTTTATGTGGAAAACCCAAAAGACTCCATCCCAAAACTGCTAGAACTCATACAGGAATTCAATAAAGTGGCAGGATATAAAATCAATGCACAGAAATCAGTTGCATTCCTATACACCAACAAGACAGAAGAAAGAGAAATTAAGGAGTCGATCCAATTTACAATTGCACCCAAAACCATAAGATACCTAGGAATAAATCTTACCAAAGAAGCAAAGAATCTGTAATCAGAAAACTATAGAATACTCATGAAAGAAATTGAGGAAGACACAAAGAAATGGAAAAACGTTCCATGCTCATGGATTGGAAGAACAAATATTGTGAAAATGTCCCTGCTACCTAGAGCAATCTACACATTAAATGCAATCCCTATCAAAATATCATCAACTTTGGTGGCATCACAATTCCGGACTTCAGGCTCTATTACAAAGCTGTAATCATCAAGACAGTATGGTACTGGCACAAAAACAGACACATAGATCAATGGAACAGAACAGAGAGCCCAGAAATGGACCCTCAACTCAATGGTCAACGAATCTTCAACAAAGAAGGAAAGAATGTCCAATGGAAAAAAGACAGTCTCTTCAACAAATGGTGTTGGGAAAACTGGACAGCCACATGCAGAACAATGTAACTTGACCATTTCTTTACACCACACACAAAAATAGATTCAAAATGGTTGAAAGACCTCAATGTGAGACAGGAGTCCATCAAAATCCTTGAGGAGAACACAGGCAGCAACCTCTTCAACCTCAGCTGCAGCAACTTCTTCCTAGGAACATCACCAAAGGCAAGG
>NW_027915504.1:0-230 GCF_054177405.1 Leptonychotes weddellii
CTCAGTTTTAACTGGTAAGGGTCCCACCAAGACCCTTATTGTAAATAGTTTCCACTATTTCTACACACAAGCAACAGGAATCAAGTGTCTTAACATGGCTACCATCCTTCAAGGTGTGGCATTCCCACACACACTCAACAGGCGTGCCATTTCCACACACACACTCAACAGGCGTGTCATTTCCACGCACACACTCAACAGGTGTGCCATTCCCCCAACACTCAACAGGC
>NW_027915505.1:0-230 GCF_054177405.1 Leptonychotes weddellii
ACTGAGCCACTCAGGCACCCAGATAGCATTTTTTTTTTTTTAAATAACTCATCTTTTTGGAAAATTTCCAAAGCATTTATAGTAGTTATCATAAAACAAAATATTTCTATTTTGTGCTCATATTTCATCAGTTTATATTTTATTAAATTACATAATTAAAACTTCCATGAGTAGGTCTCAAAACAAAGATAATTGACTCAGTAAATATAAAAATCAGTAGAAAGGACAAC
>NW_027915506.1:0-230 GCF_054177405.1 Leptonychotes weddellii
GCTGTCAATGACGCCCAGAGCAGGCTGCAACCCCCACCATCTGTCAGCCACCGCTCGGGAACTTCACACCTGTGATTTTGTCTTGTTTTATTTTACTCCTCACGATGATCCATTGAGGGAAATATTTTACTCGCTCTTTACGTAATTTTCAGTGTCAGACGGTTTCCATGATTCCCTGGGAGCCATGACAGACCACAAAGTGAAGTCTGAATCCTGGCGTGCCCGACACC
>NW_027915507.1:0-230 GCF_054177405.1 Leptonychotes weddellii
GGAACTGCATGAACACATTAAATGTTGCCTCATTTAAACATACAAATTACCTCAATATTATCGTCATTTTAAAAATCAGGCAACAACAAAGAAATGGAAAAACGTTCCATGCTCATGGATTGGAAGAACAAATATTGTGAAGATGTCAATGCTACCTAGAGCAATCTACACATTCAATGCAATCCCCATCAAAATACCATCCACTTTTTTCAAAGAAATGGAACAAATAA
>NW_027915508.1:0-230 GCF_054177405.1 Leptonychotes weddellii
AAGAAGAAAATATTTGCAAATCATACATCTCATAAAGGTTTAATATCCAGAATATATAAATTAGTTCTACAATTCAACAGTAAAAAAATCAACAACTCCATTAAAAACATGGGCAAAAGGGGGCGCCTGGGTGGCCCAGTCAGGTAAGTGTCTGACTTTGGTTTAGGTCATGATCTTGGGGTCCTGAGATGGAGCCCCATGTTGGGTTCCCTGATTATGGGGGAGTCTGC
>NW_027915509.1:0-230 GCF_054177405.1 Leptonychotes weddellii
CTGTTGACACAGCTCTTTTGTTTGGTGCAAGGACTTCAGGTAATTGGATGGGTGGGGTACAGTGGTTGAGCCAATGTGCCCCCACCCAAATGAAAGAGGACATATGTATTGATGCTTGAGCTTTTCATGGCAGATCTCTGAAGTCCATTCGGATCAACAGAGAGAAAATTCTTTTTCAAGGCGAACCGTTTTCTGCTACAGAAGGTGTTTGACCCCATACAGTTTGTAAC
>NW_027915510.1:0-230 GCF_054177405.1 Leptonychotes weddellii
AGGCTTCCTGCGGAGCCCAATGTGGGGCTCAATCATGACCTGAGCCGAAGGCAGACGCTTAACGACTGAGCCACCCAGGTGCCCCTTTTGATTCTCTCTTGCAGCCACACTGCTCCCCTCTGTAAGTACTTCAGTTGGTTAGAGTTCCCCTGGAAAGTGGAACCCACAGAACTGAAGTCAGCTGAAAAGTAGTCCAGCCGTCTTTTCAGACATGTGAATTTGGAGGTAGC
>NW_027915511.1:0-230 GCF_054177405.1 Leptonychotes weddellii
CCACATGCACCTGTGATGCATCCATGACCCCGTCCATGTGCACCTGTGATGTGTGCACAGCCCCCGTCCATGTGCACCTATGATGCATCCATGACCCCGTCCACGTGCACCTGCGATGCGTCCATGACCCCCGTCCACGTGCACCTGTGATGTGTGCACAGCCCCCGTCCACGTGCACCTGTGGTGCGTCCACGACCCCCGTCCACGTGCACCTGCAATGCGTCCACGAC
>NW_027915512.1:0-230 GCF_054177405.1 Leptonychotes weddellii
AGGGGAGTGGAGGAAATAAGCAAAGAAGTGGACAAGAAAAATGTTCTAGAACTGAAGAGTGCCAAACCATAAGGTCACTTCAGACTTCTGCTTGGACCTGGTATAATGTCTGCTCACATTCCACTGGCCAAAATCATCCCAGATTGGTGGAGTGGGGGAACACAATTTTCCTGCAGTGAAGTATGGTGAGGGTGGGGAAGGAATAAATAGCTGTGGACTAATTATACAAT
>NW_027915513.1:0-230 GCF_054177405.1 Leptonychotes weddellii
CCAGGATACTGTGGAAATGAAGGAATGTGACTTTTTTTTTTATTTAAGATTTTATTTATTTGACAGAGAGAGAGATAGCAAGAGCAGGAACACAAGCAGGGGGAGTGGGAGAGGGAGAAGTAGGCTTCCCACTGAGCAAGGAGCCCAATGCAGGGCTCGATCCCAGGACCCTGGGATCATGACCCGAGCCGGATGCAGATACTCAACGACTGAGCCACCCAGGTGCTCCA
>NW_027915514.1:0-1408 GCF_054177405.1 Leptonychotes weddellii
GCCAGCAAATTAGATAACTTGGAAGAAATGGATTCCTACAGATGTATCAACTACCAAAACTGAACCAGGAAGAAATGGAAAACCTGAACAGACCTATAACCAGTAAGGAAATTGAAGCAGTCATCAAAAATCTCCCAACAAACAAAAGGCCAGGGCCAGATGGCTTCCCAGGGGAATTCTACCAAACATTTCAAGAAGAATTAATACCTATTCTTCTGAAACTGTTCCAAAAAATAGAAATGGAAGTAAAACTTCCAAACTCGTTTTATGAGGCCACCATTACCTTGATCCTCAAACCAGACAAAGACTCCATCAAAAAGGAGAAATTACAGACCAATATCCTTGATGAACATGGATGCAAAAATTCTCACCAAAATACTAGCCAATAGGATCCAACAGTACATTAAGAGGTTTATTCACCATGACCAAGTGGGATTTATCCCTGGGCTGCAAGGTTGGTTCAACATCCAAAAATCAATGTGATACAACACATTAATAAAAGAAAGAACAAGAACCATATGGTCCTCTCAATAGATGCAGAAAAAGCATTTGACAAAGTACAGCATCCTTTCTTGATCAAAACTCTTCAGAGTATAGGGATAGAGGGTACATACCTCAATATCCTAAAAGCCATCTATGAAAAACTGACAGCGAATATCATTCTCAATGGGGAAAAATTGAGAGCTTCCCCCCTAAGGTCAGGAACACGGCAGGGATGTCCACTATCACCACTGATAGTCAACATATTATTAGAAGTCCTACCCACAGCAATCAGACAACCAAAAGAAATCAAAGGCATCCGAATCAGCAAAGAATTCAAACTCTCACTCTTTGCAGATGATACAATACTTTATGTAGAAAACCCAAAAGACTCCACCCCAAAACTGCTAGAATTTATACAGGAATTCAGTAAAGTGGCAGGATATAAAATCCATGTACAGAAATCAGTGGCATTCCTATACACCAACAACAAGACAGAAGAAAGAGAAATTAAGGAGTCAATCCCATTTACAATTGCACCCAAAACCGTAAGATACCTAGGAATAAATCTAACCAAAGAGGCAAAGAATCTGTACTCAGAAAACTATGAAATACTCATAAAAGAAATTGAGGAAGACACAAAGAAATGGAAAAGCGTTCCATGCTCATGGATTGGAAGAACAAATATTGTGAAGATGTCAATGCTACCTAGAGCAATCTACACATTTAATGCAATCCCTATCAAAATACCATCCACTTTTTTCAAAGAAATGGAGCAAATAATCCTAAAATTTGTATGGAACCAGAAAGACCCCAAATAGCCAGAGGAATGTTGAAAAAGAAAAGCAAAGCTGGCGGCATCACAATTCTGGACTTCAAGCTCTATTACAAAGCTGTCATCATCAAGACAGTATGGTACTGGCACAAA
>NW_027915515.1:0-230 GCF_054177405.1 Leptonychotes weddellii
TACAGTTTTCATCTCTTTTATTTTAAGTTGGCCATTATTTACTTATTTTTTTTTCTATCCTCTTTCTTACCTTTCCTTCTGAGACATACAGGCATACTTCGCTGCTTGCTGAGATTTTAAGTTTTGTTCTTTATTCCTATATGTTTTTACTTTGTCAACTGATTCTATCATCTGTGTTATTTCTGGAGCTTAACCTATTTTTTTTTTAAAGATTTTATTTATTTATTTGA
>NW_027915516.1:0-230 GCF_054177405.1 Leptonychotes weddellii
CAGCAAGTGCTCTGATAACTAAAACCCACGCATATACACTCTGCCAGATGGAGAGGAAAGTTGCTAGTGGGAAAGCTTTCCAAAAAATTAAGTTAAGAAAAAGCATTTGTTATCTAATCTGAAATCTTCCCAGTATTTAATAAAGTTCATTGCTACTATGTTTCTACACAGTGTTTCTGTGTTTCTATAGCACAGTCATTGGGTGGTTATCCAGACATTGGGGGCTTTCC
>NW_027915517.1:0-230 GCF_054177405.1 Leptonychotes weddellii
GGGCGCCTGGGTGGCTCAGTTGGTTAAGCGACTGCCTTCGGCTCAGGTCATGATCCTGGAGTCCCGGGATCGAGTCCCGCATCGGGCTCCCTGCTCGGCAGGGAGTCTGCTTCTCCCTCTGACCCTCCTCCCTCTCATGCTCTCTGTCTCTCATTCTCTCTGTCTCAAATAAATAAATAAAATCTTAAAAAAAAAATAAAAAAAGAAAATAAAGAATGAAATAGGATTCA
>NW_027915518.1:0-230 GCF_054177405.1 Leptonychotes weddellii
CTCTTTTTTCCTGTTGTGTCTGGAGGTGTTTCAATTTTACTTATTTATTCAAGCTATCTGCTTTGGAGAGGTTCAAAAGTTTTCTTGAAAATCTTTTTAAAATTTTTTTTTTTTAAAGATTTTATTTATTTGAGAGAGAGAGAATGAGAGAGAGCACATGAGAGGGGGGAGGGTCAGAGGGAGAAGCAGGCTCCCCGCCGAGCAGGGAGCCTGATGCGGGACTCGATCCC
>NW_027915519.1:0-230 GCF_054177405.1 Leptonychotes weddellii
GGAGAGGTGCTCTCTTGAGCTGATCCTGGCCTAAGGCTTTATTAGACAGTCTCCCTTCACACCAACTAGAGAAAGGTTATTCTGCACCTACTTTTCTTTTTTTATTGTTATGTTAACCACCATACATTACATCATTAGTTTTTGATGTAGTGTTCCATGATTCATTGTTTGTGCATAACACCCAGTGCTCCATGCAGAATGTGCCCTCTTTAATACCCATCACCAGGCTA
>NW_027915520.1:0-230 GCF_054177405.1 Leptonychotes weddellii
GGGTGGCTCAGTTGGTTAAGCGACTGCCTTTGGCTCAGGTCATGATCCTGGAGTCCCTGGATCGAGTCCCGCATCGGGCTCCCTGCTCGGCAGGGAGCCTGCTTCTGCCTCTGACCCTCCCCCCTCTCATGTGCTCTCTCTCTCTCATTCTCTCTGTCTCAAATAAATAAATAAAATCTTTAAAAAAAAAAAAAAGAAATCTACGTGTTTCTCATATATTAGCTAGGTGA
>NW_027915521.1:0-230 GCF_054177405.1 Leptonychotes weddellii
AAAAGAACAAACTTGAAGGCAATTGCTTTTTTTTTTTTTTTTTTTAACATTTCCTGATACCTCTTCTAAACAACTGTATCCCACCATTAACATTATTCATCACTCTGTTTAGGATGACATGCATTTTCCACAGAGAAACTGTATTCCAGTTGGTTTTCTTTCAGTGGGGCCTTCCTAGAGGTATTCTCTAAACTCCTCAGTGGGGAAACAAAAAATAGTCAACTAAATAT
>NW_027915522.1:0-230 GCF_054177405.1 Leptonychotes weddellii
GACATGTATTGGTTTAGAAATGAAGATTTGACTCATATTGGGCCACAGTGTCACTCATCAAGGGCTTTAGGATGCAGAATTGAAAATAAGGGTCCCCTTGGGTGACCACATAGATGTTAGAAATGTTTTTAGCTGAAAGTAACAGGAACCTAAGTGCACAATGACAATTTAATGGCATCAAGTCTGGATTCCATGTTTGAGTGGTTTCAAAGCCTTTCTTTCTAAGAATC
>NW_027915523.1:0-230 GCF_054177405.1 Leptonychotes weddellii
GAAAATTGAAACAGTAATCAAAAACCTCCCCAAAAAACAAGAGTCCAGGGCCAGATGGCTTCCCAGGGGAATTCTACCAAACATTTATTTTTTTTTTTAAAGATTTTATTTATTTATTTGACACAGAGAGAGAGAGCACAAGCAAGGGGAGTGGCAGGCAGAGGGAGAAGCAGGATCCCCACTGAGCAGGGAGCCCGACGCGGGGCTCGATCCCAGAACCCTGGGATCAC
>NW_027915524.1:0-230 GCF_054177405.1 Leptonychotes weddellii
CTCCCAGCACAGTTCTTGGTTCCCAGAGGCCTCTGCTTGGGAGTATCTGACATTAGTGAGCCTCAGCATCTATCCATAAACCAGAAGAATAGAGGCCTTTCTAGGACACTTTGTGACACTTCAGGCAAAACCCTCAAAAATCCTTAAATAATATACCAGATACATTGCTCAGTTTTTCTACCTATAAGTAGCGATTTAACCTAGACCAAGGTTTTACAGAAGTATTTTAA
>NW_027915525.1:0-1408 GCF_054177405.1 Leptonychotes weddellii
ACAAACAGAAGCCCAGGGCCAGATGGCTTCCCAGCAGAATTCTACCAAACATTTAAAGAAGACTTAATACCTATTCTTCTGAAACTGTTCCAAAAAATAGAAATGGAAGGAAAACTTCCAAACTCATTTTATGAGGCCACCATTACCTTGATCCCCAAACCAGACAAAGACCCCTTCAAAAAGGAGAAATACAGACCAATATCCTTGATGAACACGGATGCAAAAATTCTCACCAAAATACTAGCCAATAGGATCCAACAGTACATTAAAAGGATTATTCACCACGACCAAGTGGGATTTATCCTTGGGCTGCAAGGTTGGTTCAACATCCGTAAATCAATCAATGTGATACAATACATTAATAAAAGAAAGAACAAGAACCATATGATCCTCTCAATAGATGCAGAAAAAAAATTTGACAAAGTACAGCATCCTTTCTTGTTCAAAACTCTTCAGAGCATAGTGATAGAGGGCACATACCTCAATATCTTAAAAGCCATCTATGAAAAACCCACAGCAAGTATCATTCTCAATGGGGTAAAATGGAAAGCTTTCCCCCTAAGGTCAGGAACACGGCAGGGATGTCCACTATCACCACTGCTATTCAACATAGTATTAGAAGTCCTAGCCACAGCAGACAACAAAAAGGAATAAACGGCATCTGAATTGGCAGAGAAGTCAAACTCTCACTCTTTGCAGATGATATGATACTTTTGTGGAAAACCGAAGACTCCACCCCAAAACTGCTAGAACTCATACAGGAATTCAGTAAAGTGGCAGAATATAAAACCAATGCACAGAAATCAGTGGCATTCCTATACACCAACAACAAGACAGAAGAAAGAGAAATTAAGGAGTCACTCACATTTACAATTGCACCCAAAACCATAAGATACTTAGGAATAAATCTAAACAAAGAGGCAAAGAATCTGTACTCAGAAAACTAAAATACTCATGAGAGAAATTGAGGAAGACACAAAGAAATGGAAAAACAGTCCATGCTCATGGATTGGAAGAACAAATATTGTGAAGATGTCAAAGAGCAATCTACACATTCAATGCAATCCCTATCAAAATACCATCCACTTTTTTCAAAGAAATGGAACAAATAATCCTAAAATTTGTATGGAACCAGAAAAGACCCCGAATAGCCAGAGGAATGTTGAAAAAGAAAAGCAAAACTGGTGGCATCACAATTCTGGACTTCAAGCTCTATTACAAAGCTGTCATCATCAAGACAGTATGGTACTGGCACAAAAACAGACACAAAGATCAGTGGAACAGAAGAGAGAGCCCAGAAATGGACGCTCAACTCTATGGTCAACTAATCTTCAACAAAGCAGGAAAGAATGTCCAATGGAAAAAAGTCTCTTCAACAAATGGTGTTGGGAAAATTGGACAGCCACAT
>NW_027915526.1:0-230 GCF_054177405.1 Leptonychotes weddellii
AACCAATCAGAGTTGAAGAATACAACAACCGAAATGAAAAATACTTTAGAAGGAAGCAATGGTAGATTATACGATGCAAGCCCTGGGGCTAGAATGTACAGCATGGTGACTATAGTTAATACTACCGTATTGCGTAGAAATGGAAGGAAAACTTCCAAACTCATTTTATGAGGCCAGCATTACCTTGATCCCAAAACCAAAGACCCCATCAAAAAGGAGAATTACAGACC
>NW_027915527.1:0-230 GCF_054177405.1 Leptonychotes weddellii
AATAAATAAAATCTTTAAAATAAATAAATAAATAAAAAATAAATAAATAAATTCTTAAAAAAAAAGAATGTAATTGCTTCTCTGAGGCCCAACATCCCCAAAATTGAAAAAAGAGGGTCCTGGGGCGCCTCGCTGGCTCAGTCGGTAGAGCACGTGACTTTTTTTTTTTAATTTTTAAAATTTTTTATTGTGATGTTAATCCCCATACATTACATCATTAGTTTTAGATA
>NW_027915528.1:0-230 GCF_054177405.1 Leptonychotes weddellii
CAACATAATACCCTCCAGTTCCATCCACGTTGTTGCAAATGGCAAGATCTCATTCCTTTTGATGGCTGCATAATATTCCATTGTATATATATACCACATCTTCTTTATCCAGTCATCTGTCGATGGACATCTTGCTGAGCCGGAATTTCTTTTCTTCACCTAACCATAGGACTCGGAGCCACTTAGAAGACCAGTAATACTCTACATTGGTGCATTTACAAAATATACCA
>NW_027915529.1:0-230 GCF_054177405.1 Leptonychotes weddellii
CCTCTCTCCACCTTCTCGGGTCTTGACCGGATCATTCAGAGATGATTGTGCGGTGAGAGGCGCAGGAGAGGCCCAGATGTCAGCCGAGCCCTCGGCTGCTCAAAAAATGTTAGGCACTTCAGTCCTGGAGGCGATGGGTATTGATTTCTCCTCCGGCTGATGCACTGGGACGCCCAGTCCTAACTCCCTGGGGATTAACGCGGGTCACCTTTAGTGGCTCTGACCGTTCC
>NW_027915530.1:0-230 GCF_054177405.1 Leptonychotes weddellii
CCTAACAGGTTAACACCCTCCCTGAGATTGATGAGAATCTCAACCCCTCGAGATCCCGCTTTCTGGACTTCTCTGCATGTGTGGGCTTAGGACAGAGTCCAAAAGTCTCTTAGTCGGTCTAAAAGACTCTTCACACTCAACTTCTGCTGCTTCCTCCTATGACCTCTATCATTCCAGTCAAACTGAACTACTTGCAATCTTCAGGATGCTTCTTCCAGATTCTTTACACA
>NW_027915531.1:0-230 GCF_054177405.1 Leptonychotes weddellii
ACAACATGTCCTGGGAACAGCACGGTCCACGGGAACAGCATGTCCTGGGAACAGCACAGTCCACGGGAACAGCACAGTCAACAGGAGCAGCACAGTCCACGGGAACAGCACAGTCCACAGGAATAGCATGGTCCACGGGAACAGCATGTCCTGGGAACAGCAAAGTCTACAGGAATAGCATAGTCCACAGGAGGAGCAGTCCATGGAAACAGCATGTCCTGGAACAGCAC
>NW_027915532.1:0-230 GCF_054177405.1 Leptonychotes weddellii
CCTGCATTTCCAAGAGCAAGACTGGAATAATTTACTTTATCTCAAGAATACTACATCACATCTGAAGGGGTATGTGCACCCCAATGTTTATAGCAGCAATGTCCACAATAGCCAAACTATGGAAAGAGCCAAGATGTCCATCAACAGATGAACGGATAAAGAAGATGTGGTATAAAAAAATCTTTAAAAAAAAAAAAAAAGGGCGCCTGGGTGGCTCAGTTGGTTAAGCG
>NW_027915533.1:0-230 GCF_054177405.1 Leptonychotes weddellii
AAGAAGTTTTTTAGGCTAAGTGGAAAGGAAACCTGATGGAAATCCAGATCTGTAGGAAGGAATGAAAAAGAATAGAAAGGGTTGATAGTCGGCGGAGCAAGATGGCGGAGGAGTAGGAGACCTGGATCTCATCTCCTCTCAGGAATTCAGCTGGATAGGGATCAAACCATTCTGAACACCTACAAACTCAACAGGAGATCGAAGAAAAGAAGAGCAACAACTCTCTCATC
>NW_027915534.1:0-230 GCF_054177405.1 Leptonychotes weddellii
AGGGAGGGCGCCTTCCTCCAGTCCCTGAGCGGGAGCGGGAGTCCCTCTGGGAAGCCGTGGGGGAAGCCGGGACCATGAGCTTGGGAAGCCTGGGCCCCTGGGCAGCCACGGGGAAGGGGGCAGCCACGGGGAAGGGGCAGCCACAGGAAAGGGGGCAGTCATGGGGAAGGGGAGCAGCCACAGGGAAGGGGGACTGCCACGGGGAAAGGGGCAGCCATGGGGAAGGGGGC
>NW_027915535.1:0-1408 GCF_054177405.1 Leptonychotes weddellii
GCACAGAAGGTAGACAGTGTGAAAAGGTACAGGGAGAATGCCATGTGAAGACAGAGGAATGGAGTGATGCTTTCTATAAGCCAAGGAGCACCAAAGGTTGCCAGCAAACCACCAGATACTAGGAAGAGACAAGAAAGGATTCTTCCTTACAGATTTCAGAAGCATGGTCCTGGCAACACCCTGATTTTGGACTTCTAGCCTCCAAAACTGTGAGAGAATAAATTTCTGTTGTTCTAAGCCCCCCTAGTTTGCAGTATTTTGTTAGGGCAGCCCTGGAAAACCAGTACAAACTAGTTTCTTTGTTAGGGGTAGTAAACGTGTGTGTGTATGTGCATGCATGCACGAGTGTGCTCTAAACAAATCTGGACTATTTCATTATTTCACATCCAAATCTTCTTCTACTGTTTTCAGCTCAACTGCACATACAAACAACATGACTAAACTAGTCCCAGGAGCAGAGTCAACAGCTTCCTACAGTGATATAAACGATAAAAGACTACATCTGTCCAGCAGTGTCTCTAGAGTTTTGCACTGCAGTTACAATTACTCTTTGGGGGTAGTGTGTCTGAAATTGCCTCTGTAAAAGGCATAAGGGCCCTGGAGGGTGCCCCATAGTTACTTGCATCCTAAGGGGGAAAAGAGAGCAGGAAGTCCTAGCTTGGGCTCTCTGGAAAGCAGACGTGAGACAGTGCTTGTGTGCCCAGGCTTTATTGGGAGAAGCAATCACAGGGCAGTGGAGGCCATGTTATCCGTTAGGTTAGTGAAGGGCATACACAGCTTGCTTCTGCTGGGGACTTCGGGAGCCTCATGGGGCACACCTCAGAGTTACCTTAGCCAGCGGGCAAGGTTGCTGGAGTCCTTATTTATCAGTTTCCACCATGGGTGGAAGGCCATGGTGGAGGGCTACTTCCAAGGACTCAGGGGCTCCAGAGGCCCCAGAAGATCCTCGGGGGCTTCTAGCTGGAAGCTTTTGGGTTGGCATGCCCAGAGATGGGGGTACTAAGGGGCTATGGGGTGTCTGGAGGGGAGACACCAGCAGTGTGTTCTCTAGTGACCATCCATGTCTTTAGAAAGATAACAGTGCATGAAATCAACATAAAGATCAAATCTGCACTTCTTTTTTTTTTTTAGAATACAAAGTATTTTATTTTTAAACTTCTAAATTTGAAAACAAAACAGCCTAGGTTAAATAATGTAGTTTTCCAAAGCTGAATGTGCTCATTTGGAGCTCAGTTTTTCTGCTTACAGTACAAAACAACTTCCTAAAACTCCTAGGCAGGAACACTACTGTTTTGATGATCTGTGATTGGATGAACTCATCAATCTCAGTTGGTAATATCCCTTTTTTTCTCCTTGGTAAGGTTTTAAAAAAATTCAAGAACAGATGCATTTTTCTAGTCTTACACAG
>NW_027915536.1:0-230 GCF_054177405.1 Leptonychotes weddellii
GAGAGGAAGAGGGGGAGAGGGCGAAGGAGAGGAGGAGGGAGGGGAGAGGAGGGGGAGGAGGGGAGGAGCCTGGCTTTGCTAACAGCCCAGGGAGTCTGCTTTCTCTCTGCACACCTCCACTCTGCAGGCAGGTGTCCTGAGGGGCTGGAATTGTTGGGCGTGGGCGGGGCTGCCCGCATCAGGGTGAGGCCACTCCCCCGGGGCCCAAGAGCGTGAGGAGGTGAGGTCTA
>NW_027915537.1:0-230 GCF_054177405.1 Leptonychotes weddellii
AACAACACAGGGTTAAGGGCACCAAACCCCTATGCAGTTGAAATCTGCATATAACTTCTGACTCCCCCAAAACCCAACTACTGTCTGTCTACTGTTGATCAGAAGCCTTACTGATAACATAAATGATTGATTAACACATATTTTGTATATTACATGCATTATATACTGTGTTCTTACAATCAAGTAAGCTTGAGACAAGGAAATGTTATTTAAAAAACCATAAGGAAGAG
>NW_027915538.1:0-230 GCF_054177405.1 Leptonychotes weddellii
GGAAAGTAAACTTACTCTGGGAAATTTCTAAGAAGTTTCCCAAAGGAAGGAGCATTTCAATTGAGAACTGAAATATAAAATTACATAGGGGACTAAAAGAAGTAGTTTACAGGTTGAGACAATAGCATATGTAGAAAAATGAAGTAGAGCTTTGGGCCTATCCAAAGAGGTAAGATAATTTTTTTATTTTATTTTTTTTAAAGATTTTATTTATTTATTTGAGAGAGAGA
>NW_027915539.1:0-230 GCF_054177405.1 Leptonychotes weddellii
AATTTAAATTAAAGTTTATGGAAAAAAGTTCTTTCAGATGACCACTTGACAATAAATAGCCACATATCTAGTAATTGATCAACAAGATCAAGTTTGTAGTCTACCTTAAAGAAATAAACATTGGGGGGAAAAATGACAAAAATGTCCAAAAAGCCAAAACGGATTTCACAAACCAGGACCCCCACATTGATTTAAAATAGTTATAACTTTTAGCAAAAAGGGAGCATTAT
>NW_027915540.1:0-230 GCF_054177405.1 Leptonychotes weddellii
AGATCCCATTCCATGTTGTCTCTGGCTTTTGGATAACTATGCTTTTCCCAGTGATCAACCCTGTCTTGGTTTTTGACCAGTACCTCAGCCTCTTTGCAACCAAGGCCTTGCCTAAGTTCAAGACCAAGGCCAATCTGTAAATCGCAGTGCAGCGGCCAGGGGATTGTTGAAGAGAGCTTAAAGAGGCAGGCATTGGGGCACCTGCATGGCTCAGTGGGTTAAGTGACCAA
>NW_027915541.1:0-230 GCF_054177405.1 Leptonychotes weddellii
CAATAGCCAAACTGTGGAAAGAGCCGAGACGCCCTTCAACAGATGAATGGATAAAGAAGATGTGGTCCATATATACAATGGAATATTACTCAGCCATCAGAAAAGATGAATACCCAACTTTTACATCAACATGGATGGGATTGGAGGAAATTATCCTAAGTGATATAAGTCAAGCAGAGACAGTCAATTATCATATGGTTTCACTTATTTGTAGAACATAAGGAATAGCA
>NW_027915542.1:0-230 GCF_054177405.1 Leptonychotes weddellii
ACCCCGGGACCATGACCTGAGCCAAAGTCAGATGCTTAACCAACTGAGCCACCCAGGTGCCCCAACATACTCGATTTTATCAGCCTTTTATTATTGGACATTTAGGTGGGTCCAAC
Organism: Leptonychotes weddellii; assembly: GCF_054177405.1. Classification (NCBI taxonomy): domain Eukaryota; kingdom Metazoa; phylum Chordata; class Mammalia; order Carnivora; family Phocidae; genus Leptonychotes; species Leptonychotes weddellii. The sequence goes on from NW_027915542.1 coordinate 117, forward strand.
TTTCTACTTTTAAGAAACATCCACTATGGGGCGCCTGGGTGGCTCAGTCGTTAAACGTCTGCCTTCGGCTCAGGTCATGATCCCGGCGTCCTGGGATCGAGCCCCACATCGGGC
>NW_027915543.1:0-230 GCF_054177405.1 Leptonychotes weddellii
GAATAAATATCCTAAAGGTAAAAAAATAATAATGATGATGATGATGAAGTTAAGTTATAACCTTCTGCCAGAATGAATCATGAGAAATAATGCTTAAGAAGATTTGTAATTATCCTCAAGTGGCTTTTGCTACCATATTGTGGGAAGTATAAAGCTCACGATGGTATATATACGGATAGATACAATGTAAAGAAAGATGTGGCTTTCTGGGGTGGCTCAGTCCGTTAAGC
>NW_027915544.1:0-230 GCF_054177405.1 Leptonychotes weddellii
AGCCGGGGGGTGGGTATTGAGGAGGGCACAGTCTGCATGGAGCACTGGGTGTTATGCACAAACAATGAATCATGGAACACTTCATCTAGAACTAATGATGTAATGTATGGGGATTAACATAAGAATAAAAAAAAAAGAATATTCGATGGCTGGTGCTACAATCAACTGGAAATATGAGAGGTGGAGCAAGTCTAGGGGCAGTTGAGACAGGAATAGTTCAGTTTAAACAC
>NW_027915545.1:0-230 GCF_054177405.1 Leptonychotes weddellii
CCCTCGTTCTCTAATCTCCTTGGGGGAGGCAGACACCATTCTTTCTGTCTGCGTGCCACCATGAATGTCGCACAGCAGGCGTTGGGGTCAGAATGAGGGACATTTGAGAAGCATCTGTTTGGAGAACTGCAGGTGAATGTCACTGATATCGTGTCCCCCAAGAGAATAGCTGTCCCCGCAACAGCTGGGAAATGCAGAGTCAGCATCTGGCTAGAAGGAAAATGGGAGAA
>NW_027915546.1:0-1408 GCF_054177405.1 Leptonychotes weddellii
AAAAAGAACAATTCAAAAAAAAAAAAAGAAAAGAAAAAAAGACAGTTAAAAAAAATTAACTTTGAGAGACTAAAGAGTCATTGTAAAAAAGCTATGAATTCTATGTGCAGTATTCCCCTAGCGCTGGAGTTCTGCCATTCTCATTGATCGGTAAACTTGGTCTTGGCTGGCTGTTCTCGCTGATCTTCTCGGGGAGGGACCTGTTGCCGTGGTTTCCAAATGTCTTTGTTGGAGGCGGAACTGCCCCGCCCTTGCCCAGTCCGGGCTAAGTACTCTCCTCGGGTTGCTCTCCGGAGCTTTTGTTCCCTGCGAGCTTTCCGTACAGCTTTGGAGGCGGAGAGTGAAAATGGCAGCCTCCCAATCTCCGCCCCGTAGGAGCCGAGAACTCGGGGCCCTGCTCCTCAGTGAGCCCCCAGAGAAAAGCAGTTAGTCACTCCCGGCTCCCCGGTCTCCAGCCGCAGTCCGTGCTCACCCGGCCTGTGACCGCGCGTTTCTATCTCTGGCACCTGACCCTGGATGGAGTCTCCAAACCCAGCAGATCCCTGCGGTGCGCTCCCACGCTGCTCCTCCCGGGGGAGGAAGCTGAGTCTCCCTGGATCTGCCGCTTGTTGGGTCCCTGCTGGAGGAGCAGTGGCTCGACTGTGCCGCAATCACAGTTTATGGCAACCCCAAGCTGAGAGCCCACGCCTGGGCTCCGCCTCTGCAGCTGGCTTCCCTGGTCCGTTACCTGGGAGCACTGCCGCACTCAGGCACCCCCGGTCTTTCTGTGACCCCAAGGGTCCTGAGACCACAGTGTGGACCCCGCTTAGCCACCAGAGTGACGTCCCTCAGCGGAGCAGACTTTTAAAAGTTCTGATTTTGTGCTCCGCGGCTCTATCACTTGCCAGAAGTGGCTGATGGAGGCCCCTCCCCCGCCGTCTATCCTCCCAAATATTGCCTCGATTCACTTCTCCGCACGTCCTACCTTCCAGAAAGTAGTCGCTTTTCTGTTCAGAGTGTTGTTGCTATTCTTTTCTTCGATCTCCTGTTGAGTTTGTAGGTGTTCAAAATGGTTTGATCCCTATCCAGCTGAATTCCTGAGAGGAGATGAAATCCAGGTCTCCTACTCCTCCACCATCTTGCTCCGCCCCCCCCTACAGTCTTTGGTTTAAAATCTAATTTGTCTGATATAAGGATTGCGACCCCCGCTTTCTTTTGGTGTCCATTAGCAATGGTAAATTGTTTTCCACCCCATCACTTTCAATCTGGGGGTGTCTTTGGGTCTAAAATGAGTCTCTTGCAGACAGCACCTCAATGAGTCTTGTTTTTTTTTATCCAATCTGATACCCTGTGTCTTTTAATTGGGGCTTTTAGCCCATTTACATTCAGGGTAACTATTGAAGGATAGGAATTTAGTGCCATTGTATTG
>NW_027915547.1:0-230 GCF_054177405.1 Leptonychotes weddellii
GGAAATTGAAACAGTAATCAAAAACCTCCCAAAAAAACAAGAGTCCAGGGCCAGATGGCTTCCCAGGGGAATTCTACCAAACATTTATTTTTTTTTTTAAAGATTTTATTTATTTATTTGACACAGAGAGAGAGAGCACAAGCAAGGGGAGTGGCAGGCAGAGGGAGAAGCAGGATCCCCACTGAGCAGGGAGCCCGACACGGGGCTCGATCCCAGAACCCTGGGATCAC
>NW_027915548.1:0-230 GCF_054177405.1 Leptonychotes weddellii
CGCTGGGGTGGCGCTTCTCATTTCCTTCAAGAACGTGGCCTTTGCATCCACAACTTGGCTCCCTGGCTGGTGCAAGAGGCCAAGGTTTCGGCCTCTCCCGCCTTCCACGCGCCTTCCTCTCTCCGCTGACTCATTTCTAGCTTTGATTTAAGGTGAGAGCCAGGCGGCTCTTCCTTTCACTCGAGCACTTAGAGACCACCGTAGGGTTATTAACTGGCCTAATTCCAATA
>NW_027915549.1:0-230 GCF_054177405.1 Leptonychotes weddellii
AATAATTCCATGAGAATACTCCATAGCAGTTAATGCTAATAACTCCATGCTTTATCCTTTTCCCTTCCTTCTGCTGAATCATGTGCATTTTAATAGTAGTTTACTGGAGTCATATACTGTGTCAGTCCAAGGGAGCACCTCTTATGGTGGCCCCTTAGAGGCATCAGTCACAAGCTGGTAGAAGTCAGGTTTTAAGTTATAGCTTCCCTAAAATCACACCATTTATTATG
>NW_027915550.1:0-230 GCF_054177405.1 Leptonychotes weddellii
GCTGTCAATGACGCCCAGAGCAGGCTGCAACCCCCACCATCTGTCAGCCACCGCTCGGGAACTTCACACCTGTGATTTTGTCTTGTTTTATTTTACTCCTCACGATGATCCATTGAGGGAAATATTTTACTCGCTCTTTACGTAATTTTCAGTGTCAGACGGTTTCCATGATTCCCTGGGAGCCATGACAGACCACAAATTGAAGTCTGAATCCTGGCGTGCCCGACACC
>NW_027915551.1:0-230 GCF_054177405.1 Leptonychotes weddellii
GGCTTCCCCGCGGAGCAGGGAGCCCGATGCGGGCCTCGATCCCAGGACCCTGGGATCATGACCTGAGCCGAAGGCAGACGCTTAATGACTGAGCCACCCAGGTGCCCCTAAAATATTTTATTAATTTTAATAATACGCTTGTAGATTTTCTATTTTCCTAGTAGATAATCATATCCTCTACTTAAATGAAAGTTGGTATGCTGTGTTTAATCCCTTTAAATTTTATATCA
>NW_027915552.1:0-230 GCF_054177405.1 Leptonychotes weddellii
ATGGGACAGCACTATGTTGTGGGGTTTAAACTGGGAGGCATGTATAGGACATATAGATACTAAATTTGTAAATTTGCTTCCATTTAGAAGTTTTCAGCATTTTATGTCTTCCATGTAAAATGATTTCTTCTTTTTTCAATAATACAGACGTTTAACAATTTCTGAAGACCAATTACATGATAATCAAGGAAAGAGAGAATAAGACTTTCTCATTACACATAAGGCAGTCC
>NW_027915553.1:0-230 GCF_054177405.1 Leptonychotes weddellii
AGATCAGTTAGGAGGCTATGATAAGAGGCAAGAGATAACAATGGACTGAATCGGGTGCCTGGTGGCTCAGTTGGTTAAGCGACTGCCTTCGGCTCAGGTCATGATCCTGGAGTCCCGCATCTGGCTCCCTGCTCGGCAGGGAGTCTGCTTCTCCCTCTGACCCTCCCCCCTCTCATGTGCTCTCTCTCATTCTCTCTCTCTCAAATAAATAAATAAAATCTTTAAAAAAA
>NW_027915554.1:0-230 GCF_054177405.1 Leptonychotes weddellii
CTCTCTAAAATAAAAGAAATAAATCTTTTTTAAAAAAAAAAGTTAAATGTAGCTTTTCTTCCTTCTTTTTAAAAATTTCTTTTATTTTTTAAAAAGATTTTATTTATTCATTTGAGAGAGAGAGAGAGCGCATGCATGCTGAAGGAGAGGTAGAGGGGGAGGGAGAGAGAAAAGCAGACTTTGTACTGAGTACAAAACCCGACCTGGGACTTGATCCCCACAATCCCAAG
>NW_027915555.1:0-230 GCF_054177405.1 Leptonychotes weddellii
AGAGAGAGAGAGAGGTGGAGAGCACAGAGGGAGAGGGAGAGGGAGAAGCAGACTCCCCTTGTGCTCTTTTTATTATTTTTTTAAGATTTTATTTATTTATTTGACAGAGAGACAGCGAGAGAGGGAACACAAGCAGGGGGAGTGGGAGAGGGAGAAGCAGGCTTCCCGCTGAGCAGGGAGCCCGATGCGGGGCTCGATGTGGGGCTCGATGCGGGGCTCGATCCCAGGAC
>NW_027915556.1:0-230 GCF_054177405.1 Leptonychotes weddellii
AGAGGCAGGAAGAGGGAATCGAAGCACATGTCACAGAAGTAGAGAAAAAGAGATGTTGGAGAGCAGTGGGCATTCTCTTTCAGTAAATGTGTGTGTGTGCTTCCTTTAATGTTGGTAGTTTGCTTTTCAAAAAATCTGTGGCTCCACATTTCTTTACTGGCCGAACATAGATAGGTGTTATAGGTCTTTTCAACTTTGAGCACCATGATGATTTTTAATTGATCTTTTAA
>NW_027915557.1:0-1408 GCF_054177405.1 Leptonychotes weddellii
GAAAACTAGGATGTCCCTTTTGTGTGTTCTTATACTGTCTTGTTTTATACCTGTCATGGTATATTCAAGTCTAAAATTGCCTGTTTCATTTTTCAGTTTCTAGTATATGATTGTTCAGGGGTGGGCTCTGTCATCATCTTGTAATTTCATCTTGTAATGAGAAAACTAGAAGCTCTGATATTTATCCACAATAGCAATTAACTCAGTGGGCAACCATGAGCAAAATATATTTAAAAGTAATCTTGCATTTTATATTGTAGTTTTATGTAGATATTTTTCATTCTTCTTAACACTCACAAGGCTTCAACTTTGTTTTTTACTAACTTGTAATTAACTACAAAGTATTTTAGATAAAGAATGTATAATTCTTTTTCTTTTCAGATGCTGCTGAAATTGAATCAGACTCATGGTGTAAGACCTCCTCTTTAGAATCTACTTATGAATCACATGTAAATGACGATCTACTAGTGAAATCGTCAAAAGAATATTTACAGATTTTGAAGAAAAATTATATGTTCTGAAAGACAAATAGTAAAATTTATTTACTAGATGTTTGTATAACATTTTAATTGTGTCCTACTAAACGTATCGTGTGAAAATCTTCAATAAAGGAAAATTGTTCTGGATCATGTGTGTAATGAAAGTTTATATAATATTTTAAGCTATGTTTCTTGGCACCTAATTAACTTTTAAGCAGGTTTTATACGTGGAAACCAGCAGTATTGGGTTTTACATGCTTCAAGCTGCCCAAATACCAGCTTTTTAAACAGCACCCAACCAACCAAATTGTCATTAGTAGTTCAGGGGTGGTAATTCATAGCGTTTTTGTATTTTCCAGTTTTTATTACTACATATGGACCTAGAGATTTACACAGACATCATTTTGATATATTGCTGCTAAGGCTATTGTCAATATTTGTATGTATTACAATTTTTATAGTGCCATAAAACCTATGTATAATTTTAATTTTAAGTATTGATTCATAGCTCTTTCCTCATGGTGAAATAAGATTTGCCTAAGGCTTTTCACCTTTTCTGTTTATTTTTGATTTACTTTTTGAAAACAGTCTTAAAATTAGATATAAGAAAAATTAGAGACAGAAAAAAGAAATTGTTCCCTCAGAACCATTTGCAAGTAAATTGCTAGATTATGCCTGAGTCCCATAGCATTTATATCCTACAAGTCAGTACATTCCACATAACTACTGTACAACCCTGACAATCAGACAATTAGCTTTAATACAATTAACCCTTGAATAATGTCGGGGTTAGGGGCACTGACCCCTTGCAGTCTAGAAATACGTGATGTCCCTTTACATTTACAGTACTATCATGTATTTATTGAAAGCATCTGCATATAAGTGCCCCCATTCAAACCATGTCAACTATACATTCTATCTTTTTTTTT
>NW_027915558.1:0-230 GCF_054177405.1 Leptonychotes weddellii
TAGCTGACTTTCCTAACATACAGAAACAGAAACAGAGAGTTAGACAAAATGAGGAGACAGACAGATAAGTCTCAAATAAACATCGGGTGTTATACACAACTGATTAATTGTTGAACACTCCATCTGAAACTAATGATGTACTATGTGTGGGCTAATTGAATTTAAATTAAAAAAAGAGTTTCCCACGACAGATGTTGGCAGGGATGCGGAGAAAGGGGAACCCTCCTACA
>NW_027915559.1:0-230 GCF_054177405.1 Leptonychotes weddellii
CATCAAGATAAAAAGCTTTTGCACAGCAAAGGAAACAGTCAACAAAACCAAAAGACATCTGAGAATGGGAGAAGATATCTGCAAATGACATATCAGATAAAGGGCTAGTATCCAAAATCTATAAAGAACTTATCAAACTCAATACACAAAGAACAAATAATCCAATCAAGAAATGGGCAGAACACAAGAGACATTTTTGCAAAGAAGGCATCTAAATGGCCAGCAGACAC
>NW_027915560.1:0-230 GCF_054177405.1 Leptonychotes weddellii
CTAGAAGAGAGATTACTGGAATTATTGATAGTAATAGTATAATCATGGATCCTGCCTTAACCAAGGGGTTTACAAATCAATAGACCTATGTGAATTATCATATGCAGACATATGATACACATAGTAGTTACTGATATTTTTTAAATAAATGACTAAACAAATTAATGAATAAAACCATAGATATTACTAGAAATTTAAAACACATATCTCTCCATTGGCATTTACATAAA
>NW_027915561.1:0-230 GCF_054177405.1 Leptonychotes weddellii
AGAAATTTAAAAGGAGATGACATAAACCCAGGGTGCGTGTGGGCCCTGCCTAGTGCAGAGGGGCGGCCACTCACTTCCCTACTCATAGGATTTCTTACTTTATTCCCTAAAATAAGCAAGTTGTATGTGTGGCTTATTAAAGCAGGTTTATCTTAACAAGTGGACTTCTTAATTTTTTTTTACTTGTAAATTTGTTATTGTGGTAAAATACACATAACATAAATTTACCA
>NW_027915562.1:0-230 GCF_054177405.1 Leptonychotes weddellii
CAGCAAGTGCTCTGATAACTAAAACCCACGAATATACACTCTGCCAGATGGAGAGGAAAGTTGCTAGTGGGAAAGCTTTCCAAAAAATTAAGTTAAGAAAAAGCATTTGTTATCTAATCTGAAATCTTCCCAGTATTTAATAAAGTTCATTGCTACTATGTTTCTACACAGTGTTTCTGTGTTTCTATAGCACAGTCATTGGGTGGTTATCCAGACATTGGGGGCTTTCC
>NW_027915563.1:0-230 GCF_054177405.1 Leptonychotes weddellii
GATAGTTCCCTTTCCACCCCTCCTTTGGCCATCTGTAAATGAGAATTTAGAGATCGAGTCTATTGCTTTGGCCCCAGGAGAGACTTTTGTAAGTTTCAAATAATATAATAACTTTTAATATTTGTGAAGTAATGACTTTTGTTAAGTTTTCAAATAATGGCCAAGGAAAAGGGAGTTAAATTTTAGAAAGGAATAAAACGAAGAGAAAATGTTTGGCAAAAGGCATAGAA
>NW_027915564.1:0-230 GCF_054177405.1 Leptonychotes weddellii
CCCTGCTGAGCAGGGAGCCCGATGCGGGACTCGATCCCGGGACTCCAGGATCATGACCTGAGCCGAAGGCAGTCACTTAACCAACTGAGCCACCCAGGCGCCCCTGGGACCCTGTGTTTTTAATCACAACTGTAAACCCACATTGGGCTTATAGTTCTGAGGAAGGCACATAGTGGCTGTTTGATAGGTGTTTCTTGAATGAATGAATGAGTGGACATCTGGTCTACAAA
>NW_027915565.1:0-230 GCF_054177405.1 Leptonychotes weddellii
CCAAGACCCTCGTTTGCCCCTAGCTGAGTATGTGGGTGGAGAGATAAACGGGCGCCTCGGTGCCCACATCAGTTGTAGGCAATTGGCAAAGGCTACCCCTGGCAGAAGGGCCTGGGGAGGGGGCTGTGGAGGAGGAGGTCTATTTGAGATCTTGGTCTGGGAGGACCCTCTGGGGGCCTGGCAATCTGACAGCCAGTTTACCACCTGTGCCAAGAGCCCCCCATACACCC
>NW_027915566.1:0-230 GCF_054177405.1 Leptonychotes weddellii
GTAGACTCCACATCCAGCATGGATCCCAACATGGGGCCTGAACTCACGACCCTGAGATTAAGACCTGAGCTGAGATCAAGAGTCAGTTGCTTAACCGACTGAGCCACCCAGGTGCCCCACTAGCATAATATTTTGAAATAAATACATAAATAACAAAAATACTAACATTAGGAAGTGGCAAGGGGGCCGGGAGAAGCCACGAAGGCAGCTTCCAGAAGACCTTTCTGCTA
>NW_027915567.1:0-230 GCF_054177405.1 Leptonychotes weddellii
CCTACGTGGCACCCCACTGCTTTCAGCCTCAGGGCAGGACAAAAGAATTCTCTGGGAGTAAAGTTGTAAAACAGAGTATACATCAAAATAGACTAAATGAGCCTCATACTCATGGCCCACAGTGCCTTTCACGATCCACCCCAGGGGATTTCAACCCCAGCAGCACGTCAGAAACCCCGTGGGAAACTTCTGACATTTAGTGGGAGTGTCCTAGCCCCATGTATCATGAC
>NW_027915568.1:0-1408 GCF_054177405.1 Leptonychotes weddellii
CCCTAGCCCCTAGACAGTGTCCTTCTTCCTGAGGCCACCCACATATCCCGGTGTGGGGATGGGCAGGGCCCTGTGGGGAGCTCTGTGGCCTAAGTTAGCACTTGACAGATGCCCCCAGGTGATGTGGGACAAAATCCCCTCAGACTATTCCCAGGGGATTGTGAAAGCTGACAACCTCAGTCTGGGGTGGGGGTCGGGGGACTGCCTCCTGGAGCCCCAGGGGTCTGCTCTTATTGAGCAGAGGGAGAGAGACAAGACCTACTGGGCTTTCGGCAGAGCCCCGCCAACAGAAGGCAAACTCGCCTTGGTTTGGGGTCAGGAGCACTCCCCTCCAGGGCAACCCTGAGCCTGGCTCTCGCATACATGATGTTCTGGACCACCTCCCGCCTGCTCAAGCCCCTGCCCCACCTCCACCTCGTGCTCCCCCCAGTTGCTCCAGTTTGTCCTGTCCAAGACCTGTCAGTCAGCCCCCATCACGACATGAGGAACCCCTTCTACTAAGCCTTTCGGTATCCCCTACTGGCCACGCATTGGCTGAATCCTGACATTTCAGGAAAAGGCTCACCTGGACATCCCTGACCCCAGGGGAGAAGCTGAGGCCCAAGGCCATGCACCGGCCAGAAGTCCAGGCTGGAGCGTGGGCGGGTGCTGAGTCTGAGCGCCCCCCCGCCCCATGCTGTGTGCTCGCGGTGACCTTCAGACACTGGATTTCTACAGAACCCCGCGGCGTACCCCTCCCTCCCAGGGTCCACGCGGCAGCCCTTCTTGTGAGGACTCCAACCTCAGGCAGACGGCACCTGTCACGTGGTTGCTTTGTCTGATGAAGACCGCCGGTGACCTCCGGCCCCCTCCTGGGGGACAGAACACCCCCAACAGACCTGTGAGGCCTCGGGGGTCAGACAGCACCCCTCCCTACCCGCCCCCCCCGCAGGGAATAGCTGCTCCCAAGGCGTTTCCCCTCTGCCTGTCCACAGCCAGGTGGTGTGCACACCCTGGCCACTCAGGTCCCAGAACCGTGGTCCCCACCTCTGCTCTGGGATCCAGCCGTCACCTGGAACCAGTTAACCACTCCCCACCAGCATCTTCAGGCGCTGGGGCTGCCGGGGCCCCTGGAATGAACCACTCCTCAGGAAAGCCTGACAGACACGTCCCATTCTGCCACATGCCCATGGCCCCTGGCTCTGCTCAACATGACATGTTGTGAGGCGACCCGGGTACCTGGGCGCCCCGGGCCCTGCAGCGTCCTTCTGCCCTCCCGCTTCCACCCGAGTCACCTCCTCGTCCCCGGGGCCAGCAGAGGGTGAGGCAGGGCAGACAGCCGGGGGCCGGGTCGTGCTCACTGAGGCTCAGCTGTGAATACCCTGTGACCCAGCACGCTGATCTTGGGAATTATCCAGAGAAATGAGCA
>NW_027915569.1:0-230 GCF_054177405.1 Leptonychotes weddellii
AAAGAAAATTATTACACTGATTCTTAACAGTTGGAAGGTCCAGTATATAGACAGTATACTAAGTCCAGCTTGCAGGAGTACAACCGTCCGCGTGACCGTATATACGTGCCACTGCTAACCATGAGGCTGAGCCATGGTTTCCAGAAAAGAAAATGCCTTCTCTGTGGTGAATGGCAGGAAAGCAACAATACATCGCCTGTCAGGTGAGCTCCGCATAGAGGAAAATGATG
>NW_027915570.1:0-230 GCF_054177405.1 Leptonychotes weddellii
CCGTATGTTCTGAACTCTGGTTTGTAAAACAGAGTCCCTGTGCTCACATTCATTTTAAAACAAAGGATGAATCTACATGCATCTTCCTTGATTCAAATGAGGAATAGGAATAAGTCAAGAAGAGGAGAAGTGTATCAGAAGAAACGTTGAGGGATCCTCCTGTTTCTTTTTTTTTTTTTTTTGCCTTTTTTTTTTAATTAAAAAAAAAATTTTATTATGTTATATTAGTC
>NW_027915571.1:0-230 GCF_054177405.1 Leptonychotes weddellii
AAGTGGCCTAAGTTAGGAACTCAAATGAATAAATATGGAAATAAGTACTATAAGACAGGGTTGCGGGGGGAGCTCTGAACGGAAGCAGAGATATTCTGAATGAGAACAGTTGTATAATTTTACAAAGCATTATATCCATGATATATTTATATGAAGGATAGAAAACAAAAGATTAACAAACACTATCCCTAAGTAGTGGGGTTTTCTTCTTCTTTTTACTTATCAGATTG
>NW_027915572.1:0-230 GCF_054177405.1 Leptonychotes weddellii
TAGCTGACTTTCCTAACATACAGAAACAGACACAGAGAGTTAGACAAAATGAGGAGACAGACAGATAAGTCTCAAATAAACATCGGGTGTTATACACAACTGATTAATTGTTGAACACTCCATCTGAAACTAATGATGTACTATGTGTGGGCTAATTGAATTTAAATTAAAAAAAGAGTTTCCCACGACAGATGTTGGCAGGGATGCGGAGAAAGGGGAACCCTCCTACA
>NW_027915573.1:0-230 GCF_054177405.1 Leptonychotes weddellii
CAAAACTGGAATTTTTTTTTTTTTAAGGAAATTTTTTTTTTATTCTTATGTTAATCCCCATACATTACATCATTAGTTCTAGATGAAGTGTTCCATGATTCTAAAGACAGTTTGCTAAGACTTGGTGATCGAATATAGTGGCACAGGGAGGGGAAGATGATGAAAGAGTCAGAGACAGCTTGCTTTTTTTTTTTTTTTTAAAGATTTTATTTATTCATTTGAGACACAGA
>NW_027915574.1:0-230 GCF_054177405.1 Leptonychotes weddellii
GGGTGGCTCAGTTGGTTAAGCGACTGCCTTCGGCTCAGGTCATGATCCTGGAGTCCCTGGATCGAGTCCCGCATCGGGCTCCCTGCTCGGCAGGGAGCCTGCTTCTCCCTCTGACCCTCCCCCCTCTCATGTGCTCTCTGTCTCTCTCATTCTCTCTGTCTCAAATAAATAAATAAAATCTTTAAAAAAAAAAAAAAATAATAATAGACCTGTAGATACATGGAAGAAGA
>NW_027915575.1:0-230 GCF_054177405.1 Leptonychotes weddellii
AACAACACAGGGTTAAGGGCACCAAACCCCTATGCAGTTGAAATCTGCATATAACTTCTGACTCCCCCAAAACCCAACTACTGTCTGTCTACTGTTGATCAGAAGCCTTACTGATAACATAAATGATTGATTAACACATATTTTGTATATTACATGCATTATATACTGTGTTCTTACAATCAAGTAAGCTTGAGACAAGAAAATGTTATTTAAAAAACCATAAGGAAGAG
>NW_027915576.1:0-230 GCF_054177405.1 Leptonychotes weddellii
AGGAATGTTGTGTGCACCCCACCTTGTGGGGGAAGGGGGTTTGCGGGGTGTCAGCGTGCGGTCTGGCCTCCCCGGGCCTTTGGACACTCATCAGGAGGGCCTCACACCCACAGCCCAGTGTTGGCAGGCAACCTCCCAGTCTCAGGCTCCTGACTTAGGGATTGCTGGTGGTGATGAGCTCCCAGGATTGTGGGGAAGATCAAATGCCACAAAGGGTGTGAAGGTGTCTC
>NW_027915577.1:0-230 GCF_054177405.1 Leptonychotes weddellii
AGGGTTTCCTGCCTCTGGAGAGGGGCCTGACCCGGGGTGGGGCGGGGGAGCAGCGACGGGGGCAGGGCCTCAGTGGCAGCCGCAGGCCCTGACCACCATGTTGCGGTGCTTGCGCAGGATGACGTTGTTGCTGCTGTCGTAGTAGAGCACGGAGGTGGCGCTCAGCTTGGTGGGGGCGCAGCACGCCTTGGGGACCGCATCTGGCTTCATCAGGTGCACCTGGCGGGGGC
>NW_027915578.1:0-230 GCF_054177405.1 Leptonychotes weddellii
AAGAAGAAAATATTTGCAAATCATACATCTCATAAAGGTTTAATATCCAGAATATATAAATTAGTTCTACAATTCAACAGTAAAAAAATCAACAACTCCATTAAAAACATGGGCAAAAGGGGGCGCCTGGGTGGCCCAGTCAGGTAAGTGTCTGACTTTGGTTTAGGTCATGATCTTGGGGTCCTGAGATGGAGCCCCACGTTGGGTTCCCTGATTATGGGGGAGTCTGC
>NW_027915579.1:0-1308 GCF_054177405.1 Leptonychotes weddellii
TACATTCACAGTTTATCAAAAAATAAGTGTTAAATTACAACAGTGATAACATAGAATGTTTTATATTCTGCATTTATCTTTGAATGAAATTGAGCAGAGGTTTCTTGGAAGAAGGAACTGGTTTCATTTTAGTTGTACATGCTAATATCCAATCACTGAGAATTTAGCTATTACACACTTTACAGGGCACTTACTTATGGGATTTAAGGGTTTATGTAACTGCAGGAACCAAAATGTCTAAATATGAATTCATGAAATATAATCAACAAAATCAGGCTTGTGATTTTAGACTGTGAAGCTATGCAATATGTCAGGCCCAAAACAATATTTCACATAAGGATCCAAAATTCAGAATTATTACAGAATTGCATTAAAATTTTAACAAACTTCTTAAGCCATTGATGGAATAATGGCAACTTTATATTTTAAGGGTTAGTGAAGATATATTGCTATTGTTCAATACCATTTTGTCATATACCATTTTTCCAAAAGACATGACTGAATTATATAATTAGGTAAAAAAAGAAAAATGTATAAACACTGATATCCGATAGGCCTGTGTTCAAATCTCAATTCTGGTATTTTAATGTGTGAACTTGGGCAAGTTGTTTTTCCTCTTTATCCCCAAGTTTCTTAAAATAGGAGTTAAAATAACTATCTCAATACATTTATGAACATGAAAATAGATAACTGATATATGAAATCTATTATATGGGATAGTCAGAAATTAATAAATACTCTCCCTTTCATTAACTATTAATTTCTCAAACTTCATCTTATCTCTGTTAAGTTTCTCATTTCTTTTACCATGACCCAATTCACTTCAACTAGTTGGTTAGGTTCACCATAGGTGCCCCCCGCCTTGGTCTCCACAATCTCTTAGTTTTGTGAGAGACATTAATGGGAACCATTTTGGGTTCAAGTGCTGGAACTAGGTGTCTGGATTTAAAAAAAAAAAATTTAATTCTTTTAAAGATTTTATTTATTTATTTGAGAGAGAGAGAGCACACATGCTTAAGTGGAGGGTGGGGGGGAGAAAGGGAGGGAGAGGGAAAGAGAGAGAATCTCAACCAGACTCCACACTGAGTGCTGAGCCCAATGCAGGGCTCAATCTCATCACCTTGAGATCATAACCAGAGCTGAAACCAAGTCAGCAGCATCACCAACCAGGCCACCCAGGTGCCTCTCAATTCAATTCTGGTTGTATAATTATTAAAAATAATTAACCTCTGGGAGCCTGGGTGGCTCAGTTGGTTAAGCGACTGCCTTCGGCTCAGGTCATGATCCTGGAGTCCCTGGATCGAGTCC
>NW_027915580.1:0-12809 GCF_054177405.1 Leptonychotes weddellii
CCCTCCCACCCCACCCCCCACTCCAGCAACCCTCAGTTTGTTTCCTACAATTAAGAATAAAAAAAAAAATATTCTGACTCCTATCATCTGCTAACATTTGATTTTGTAATGTATAGTAGAAAGTTATTCACTTTGTTGACTTCTTTTAAGTCAAATGACAATAATAAATCATAAATTCACAAAAACAAAAACAAACAAACAAACAAAAAGAAAGCTTTAACTAAAAAAAATACTGCAGGCTTCCAATTTTTGGTCTGGAATATAATGAGCTTGGAAGACAACATTCACAACAAGAGAAAAGCTGGACACACCAAAAATCAACCACTCTTCTTAAATCCAAAAGAGAATTGAGGTCACAGGGAAAACTGTCATCCCTCAAATTGGACAGACAGGTGTTCCTGAGAATCACAACCTACCTGAGCAGAAACTTCCAGGGGAACCAGTCCTGGGAAGGAAAAGGTAAAGTGTAATTGGCAGTTCATGGCAGATAAGTTTGAGGGTTAAAAACTCCAGAAGAACCATCTTAAAGGGATTCCTATATTTTGTGAGTTTTATCTCTAGGACACTACCAGGTTCTTAGAGCAAAGACTAGAGAAAAATCCCTTCCAGCTTCCTCTAGTACAAGAGGAAAAGTAGCCACTTTGAAATATGCCCAAAGCATTTCTGTTCTTAAAAAGGCCTGCCTCAAGACAAAGTATTTTACCAGAGCCTAAATAGCTGGGGTTTTTCACAACCTAACTGCCCTGCCCTCAAAAAGGGAAATATCCAACCCCAGCTCCCTCTAGGCTTCCCACCTCACTTACGGTGACAGGGTGACTGAGAAGTGCTTGTGAAGGTAAAAGCTAATGGGCATAGACTCCCTAAAAGACTGAGACCTAATCATAGGACTATAAAATGCTTCCCCTGCTCTCACACCCACCACCACATCAAAAGGGCGCCTATAAAATAACAAGGGAATACACTAAAATAACTGCATATCTCAGACTATAGTTAAGAAGAATTTTCAAGGGAAGCCCAAAGACAACAGGGGAAACATAAAGCAGGACACTAGTGGAAATTTTAGCCTCTGACAACTGTAGTAACACCAAACAGTAAACACAGCCTAACTCCTACCACAATAAACATAATGTCTCACTCTAAACAGTTCCTTTTACCCACTACCTTGTGGCCAGCACTCAACAAAAAATTAGAAAGCACACTAAAAGACTTAAAGCACAGTTTAAAGAGATGAAGAAAGCACAGAACCAGACTTTAATATGGCAGCAATGTTGGAATTATCAGATTGGGAGTTTAAAATAATTATGATTAATATGTTAAAGCATCTAATGGAAAAAGTGGACCACATGAAAGGACAGACGGGAAATATAAGCAGAGATGGAAACTCTAAGAAAGATTCAAAGTGCTGGAAATCAAAAACACCATAATAGAAATGATGAATGACTTTGATGGGCTCATTAATAGATTGGACACAACCAAGAAAAGAATCGGGGAACTTGAAGAACTGCCAAGAGAAATTTCCCAAACTAAAATGCAAGGGGAAAAAAGAATGAAAAAGAACAGAATATCCAAGAAATGTGGGACAATTATAAAAGGTGACAAAGAGAAAGTGATCTCTAGTTTAATTCTACTGTGGTCTGAGAACATACGTTTTATGATTTCTAAGGTGACAAGAAGAAATATTTGAAACAATAACGACCAAGAATTTTCCAAAATGATAACCACCAAACCACAGATCCAGGAAGCTCAGAGAACACCAAGCAGTATAAAATAAACAAAAAAATCTAGCCCCACATCAGGCTCCCTGCTCCACGGGAAGCCTGCTTCTCCCTCTCCCACCCCCCCTGCTTGTGTTCCCTCTCTCGCTGTGTCTCTCTCTGTCAAATAAATAAAATGTTTAAAAAAATACATATACCTAGGCATATCATATTCAAACTGCAGAAAATCAAAGACAAACAGAAAATCTTTAAGAAAGTCAGAAATCAGGGTTTTCTTCAGAAACCCTGCAAGCAAGAAGACAATGGAATGAAATATTTAAAGTATTCAAAAGCAAAAAACTCACCAACCTAGAATTCTGTATTCAGGCAAATTAACTTTCAAAGGTAAGGGGAAAATAAAGACTTTCTCAGATAAAAAAAAAAATTGAGCAAGTTTGTCTCCAGTAGACCTGCCTTGCAAGAAATGTTAAATGTTCTTCAGAAAGGAGGAAAATGATACAGGTTATAAGCTCATAAGTACACAAAAAAGAAAGAGCATTAGAAAAGGAATATATGGTGATAAAACAAAATACTTTTTTTTTTTTAATCTTAACTGATCTAACATATAACAGTTTGTTCAACATCACGGTAGCAGCGCTATATATAGTGAGTATAGCTTATGAATAATTGAAATGAATGACAGCAATGTTATAGAGGACAGGAGGGAGGGATTGGAAACACTCTCTCATAAGGGACTTGCCCTACCCCTGTGGTGGTATAGAGCTATTTGAATGCAGACTTAGATTACTGATCAATGTAATTGCAAACTCAAGGACAATCACTTACAAAAGTAAAAAAAAAAAGTTCAACTGCTATGCTAAGAGAGGAGAAAAACTGCAATCAAATAACAGGATCACTTAAAGCCAGAAAAAGAGTAGAAGACTGAAGAGAGAGAGAGAGAGAGGGGAGAAAGAAAGAAGAAAGAAAGAAAGAAAGAAAGAAAGAAAGAAAGAAAGAAAGAAAGAAAGAAAGAAAGGAAGAAAGAAAGAAAGAAAGAACGAACGAACAAGGGCAATGAATAGAAAACAGTAACAAACATGGTAGGTATTATCCAACTATATTGATATCCAACCATATCAATAATAACTTTAAGTGTCCATGGTCTGAATACCCCAATAAAAAGAAAGAGACTATAAAAATGAATGACAAACATGACACAAGTATATGTTGTCTATAAGAAGCCCACTTTAAATATAAAGACACAGATAAATGAAAGGTAAATGGATAGAGAGACATACCATGCTAACATAAATCAAAAGAAAGCTGGTGTAGCTATATTAATTTCAGACAAAGCAGACTTCATACCAAACAAAAATATAAGGGATAAAAAGAAGCATCACATAATGATAAAGGGGTCAATTCTCCTGGCACATAATGATCCTTAATGTGTATGTGCCTAACGACAGAAGATCAAAATACATGATACAAAAACTGATAGAACTGTACAAAGAAACAGATGAATCCACTATTTCAGCTGGAGATTTCAAAACCCCTTTGTCAGTAATTGACAGATCCAACAGATCTTGCAGAATGGCAAAACATTGGTAGGTACATAGTTGAACTGAACAGCATCAGCCATCGAATGGAACTAAATGGCATTTATAGAATATTTTATCCAACAAGAGAATACACATTCTTCTTAAGCTAAAACAGAACATTCACCAAAACGTACCACATCCTGGGCCTAAAAACACACCTTAACAAATCAAAAAGAATAGAAATCATAAAAAGTATGTTCTCAGACCACAGTAGAATAAAACTAGAGATCAATAACAGAAAGATGGCTGGAACACTCCCAATATACTTGGTGATTAAAAAATAGTTCTAGGGGCACCTGGGTGGCTCAGTTGGTTAAGCGACTGCCTTCGGCTCAGGTCATGATCCTGGAGTCCCGGAATCGAGTCCCGCATCGGGCTCCCTGCTCAGCAGGGAGTCTGCTTCTCCCTCTGACCCTCACCCCTCTCATGCTCTCTCTCTCATTCTCTCTCTCAAATAAATAAATAAAATCTTTAAAAAAAAATAGTTCTAAATAACATACAGGTCAAGGACAAAGTCTCAAGAAAAATTTTAAAATATTTTGAACTAAATAAAAATGAAAATACAACTTACCAATATTTGTGAGATACAACAAAATCAGTGAAAAACATCAGAAAAGAAGAAAGATTCCAAATCAATAATCTAAGCTTCTGTCTTAGGAAACTTAAAAAAAAAATGGGGAGTAAGTTAAATCCAAAGTAAGCAGAAGATACAATAAAAATTAGAGCAGAGATCAAAGAAATTAAAAATAGAAAAGCAATAGAGAAAAGCAACAAAACCAAAAGCTGGGTCCTTGAAATGATCAATAAAACTGTAAGACTCTAGACTCTAGCCTGGCTAACTAAGAAAAAAAGGGAGAAGACACAAATTACTAACATCAGAAATCAAAGTGGAGTCATCATTACAGATCCCATGAACATTAAAAGGATAACAAAGGAATACCATGAACAACTCTATGCCCATAAATTTTGTAATTTACATAAAATGGACCAATTCCTTGCAAGACACAATCTATCAAAACTCACAGAAGGAGAAATAGTCTGAACAAGGCCTACATCTATAAAAGCAATTGAATCAATTATTAATAACCTTTAAAACAGAAAGCACCAGGCCTGCCATTAGTTCACTTGTGAATTACACCAAAAATTTAAGTAACAAATTATACCAATTTTTTACAATGTCTTCCATAAAATATCTGAGGGAATACTTCCTAACTCATTCTTGAGACCAGCATCACCCTAATACCCAAACCAGGTGAAGACACTACAGAAATGGAAAACTAGAGACCTATAATATATCTCATGAAGATAAATACAAAAATCCCCATCGAAATATCAGCAAATCAAACGCAATGATGTATAAAAAGAACTATACAACAGGACCAAATGGAATTTATTCTAGGTATAATACAAGGTTGGTTCAGTATTTGAAAAGGCATTAATGTAATCCATCACATCAACAAGCTAGAAAAATAATTTATGATCATACCAATAGACAGATAAAGCAAGTGACAAATTCCAGTAGCCATTCAAGATAAAAATTCTCAGCAGACAAGAAATAGAGGAAAACATCCTCAAATTCATAAACAGCCTCTATAAATAACATATAGCTAATGTCATACTCAATGGTGAGACTATAGATAGTTTCCCATTAAGAACAAGAACAAGGCAAGGATGTCCCTTCTCATCACTCCTATTCAACACCATACAAAAAATCCTAGCTAATGCAACAAGATAGGAAAAAGAAATAAAAACCATATATACTGGAAAGGAAGAAATACTTTTTAAAAAGACATCTGGTTTTGTTATTTTGTGGATATTTACTAACTGATTTTAATTCATATAAAGGGGCAAAAGACCCAAATACTTAACATCATAATGAGAAGAACAATATCAGAAGATTGACACTACCCAACTTCAAGATTTACTATAAAGTTCCAATAATCAAGACAGTATGGTATTTGCAAAAGAATAGACCAATAGATCAATGGAACAGAAAAGTGATCCCAGAAGTAGATTCAAACAAATATAGTCATCTGATCTTTATAAAGAAGCAAAGGCAATTCAATTGAAACATTCTTTTCAACAAATGGTGCTGAAACAACTGGATATCCACATGCAGAAAAAAGAAAAGAAAAGAAAAGAAAAAACAATCTAGACAGAGATCTTACACCTTACATAAAAATGAACTAAAAATGGAGCATAGATCTAAATGTAAAACACAAAATTATAGAAGAATGGGGAAAATACTGATGACCTTGGGTTTGGCAATAATCTTTAGATAGAATACCAAAAGCAAAATCTATGAAAGAAAAAATTGATAAGTTAGACTTTACTGAAATTAAAACCTTCTGCTCTATGAAAGACACTGTTAAGAGAATCAAAGACTAGCCACAGACTAGTAGAAAAGAATTGCAAAAGACATAGCTGATAAATGACTGGTTTCCAAAATATATAAGGAACTCTTAGAACTCAATAATAAGAAAACAAACAATTCAATTTTAAAAAAGAAAGTATATAAGTGGAAAATAAGTACAGGAAAATCATATCCAATATTATATGTCATCAAGGAATTTAAATTAAAACACACCTCAAGTACATTAAAATCCAAAACACCAATGACACCAAATGCTGGCAAGGATGTGGAGCATCAAGAACTCTCATTCATTGCTGGTGAAAAAGCAAAATGGTACAGCCATTTAGGAAGACAGTTTGACAGCTTCTTACAAAACTAAAAATACTCTTTATCGAGTGATCCAGCAATTGAGTTTCTTGGTATTTACTCAAATGAGTTAAAAATTTATATCCACAAAAACCTGCACATGAATATTTATAGCAGTGTTGTTCATAGTTGCCAAAACTTGGAAGCAAGCAAGATGTCCTTCAAAGGACGAATGGATAAACAAACTATGTTATACCCATACAATAGAATATTACCCAGTGATTAAAAAAAGGCTACTGAGCCATGAAAAGACATGGAGGAAACTTAAATGCCTATTCCTAAGTCAGTGAAGCCAGTCTGAAAAGGCTACAAACTATATGATTCCAACTACATGACATTCTGAAAAAGCAAAACTGTGCAGACAGTAAAGAGATCAGCAGTTGCCAGGATTTGGAGGCTAAGAAAGGAGAGATGAGTAAATGGAGCACAGATGATCTTTACCGCAGTGGAACTATTCTCTTTGCTACTGTAATGATGGATACACATCATTATACATTTTTCAAAAGCTATAGAATGTATGACACCATTAGAAAAGAGAACTATAGGCCAATATCCTTGATAAACATAGATGCAAAAATTCTCAATAACATACTTGCAAACTAAATCCAACAATACGTTAAAAAAATCATTCACCAGGGGCGCCTGGGTGGCTCAGTCGTTAAGCGTCTGCCTTCGGCTTGGGTCATGATCCCAGGGTCCTGGGATCGAGTCCCACATCGGGCTCCCTGCTCAGCGGGAGGCCTGCTTCTCCCTCTCCCACTCCCCCTGCTTGTGTTCCTGCTCTTGCTGTCTCTCTCTCTGTCAAATAAATAAATAAAATCTTAAAAAAAAAAAAATCATTCACCACAATCAAGTGGGATTTATTCCTGGGTTGCAAGGGTAGTTCAATATTTGCAAATCAGTCAACATGATACACCACATTAATACAAGAGAGGATAAGAACCGTATGATCATTTCAATAGATGCAGAAAAAGCATTTGACAAAGTACAACATCCATTCATGACAAAAACCCTCAACAAAGTAGGTTTAGAGGGAACATGACTCAACATAATAAAGGCCATAGGTCAAAAGCCCACAGCTAATATCCTCAATGGGGAAAAACTGAGAGCTTTTCCTCTATGGTCAAGAACAAGACAGGGATGTCCACTTTTGCCACTTTTATGCAACATAATACTGGAAGTCCTAGCCACAACAATCAGACAACAAAAAGAAATAAAGAACATCCCAATTGGCAACGAAGAAGTAAAACTTTCACTATTTGCAGATGACATGATACTCTATATGGAAAACCTGAAAAACCACCAAAAAACTGCTAGAATTTATACATGAATTCAGTAAGGTCACAGAATACAAAATCAACGTACAGAAATCTGTTGCATTTCTATACACCAGTAATGAAGCAGCAGAAAGAGAAATTAAGGAATCTATCCCATTTACAATTACACCAAAAACAATAAGATACCTAGGACTAAACCTAACCAAAGAGCTGAAAGACCTGTACTCTGAAAACTATAAAACACTGATGAAAGAAATTGAAGATGACACA
Source organism: Leptonychotes weddellii (assembly GCF_054177405.1). Lineage (NCBI taxonomy): Eukaryota > Metazoa > Chordata > Mammalia > Carnivora > Phocidae > Leptonychotes > Leptonychotes weddellii. Next base: position 7,559 of record NW_027915580.1, read on the forward strand.
AAGAAATGGAAAGACATTCCATGCCCATGGATTAGAAGAGTATTGTCAAAATGTCCATACTACCCAAAGCAATCTACATATTTAATGCAATCCCTATCAAAATACCAACAGCATTTTTCACAGAGCTAGAACAAACAATTCTATAATTTGTATGGAACCAAAGAGGATCCCCAAATAGCCAAAGCATTCTTGAAAAAGAAAAGCAAAGCTGGAGGAGGAGGAAAAGATGGCAGAGGAGTAGGGGACCCTATTCCAACCAGTCCCAGAATTGAGCTGGGTATCTACCAGACCACTCTGAACACCCACGAAATCAGCCTGAGATGTAAGAATATATATCTGGATCTCTACAAACAGAATATCGCAGGCAGTTGGTTTCAAGGTATGAAGTGATTCTGCGGGCAGATATCGGAAGATAAACGGAAGGGGAGGGAGCCATGGGGATCCTGCACTGCCGGAGCATGAAAGCCTCCCGCACTGGGGACAGGGCACGGACTCGCAGACTGGTAGCGGTGGGGAAAGGACTTTAGGGCAGCCCCCACCCCGGACTGAAACCTGGAGCAGCAGGGCCATGTGTGTGAACTGAGAGTGGCTGGTGGTTTGGTTTTTTTTTTAAGATTTTATTTATTTATTTGACAGAGAGAGAGACAGCAAGAGAGGGAACACAAGCAGGGGGAATGGGAGAGGGAGAAGCAGATTTCCCGCTGAGCAGAGAGCCCGATGCGGGGTTCGATCCCAGGACCCAGGGATCACGACCTGAGCCAAAGGCAGATGCTTAATGACAGCCAACCAGGCACCCCCAAAAATACTAATTCAAAGGGACATATGTACTCCAATGTTTATAGCAACATTATCTACAATAGCCAAATTATGGAAAGAGCCCAAGTGTCCATCAAAGGACGAACGGGTAAAGAAGAAGTGGTATATATATACAATGGAATATTACTCGGCCATAAAGGAGAAAGAAATCTTGTCATTTGCAAAGACATGGATAGAACTACACAGTATTATGCTAAGGGAAATAAGTCAGGCAGAGAAAGACAAATACCATATGAGTTCACTCATATGTGGAATTTAAGAAACAAAACAAATGAGCAAAGGGAAAAAAAAGAGAGAGAGAGAGGCAAACTAAGAAATAGACTCTTAACTATAGAGAACAAACTGATGGTTACCAGACAGGAGGTTGGTGGAAGGATGGGTGAAATAGGTAATGGGGATTAAGGAGTGCACCTGTTATGATGAGCACTGTGTGTTGTATGGAAGCGTTGAATCACTATATTGTATTCCTGAAACTAACACACTGTATGTTAACGAACTGGAATTTAAATAAAAACTTAGGGGCACCTGGCTGGGTCAGTTGGTAGAGCATGTGACTCTTGATCTCCAGGTTGTGAGTTCGAACCCACATGTGACAAGTTTACTTAAAATAAAAAAAATAAAATAAAATAAAATTGGGGGTGCCTGGGCGGCTCAGTAGGTTAAGTGTCTGCCTTTGGCTCAGGTCACAATCTCAGGGTCCTGGGATCCCAGGAACCTGGGTCGCCACATCAGGCTCCCTGCTCAGCGAGGAGTCTGCTTTTCCCTCTGCCCCTCCCCTCACTCGCTCTCTTTCTCTCTCTCTCTCGAATAAATAAAATCTTAAAAAATAAATAAATAAAAATTTAATAAGAAAATAAACAAAAACTCTTAAAAATAAAAAATAAATGTAAAAAGGATATAAAAAATTAAAAAGTTTTTAAAATTAAATAAATTTTTTAAAAAACTAATAAGCTCTTTCTAAGCCCTTAAATGTTACTTTTATTCTATTATTCCCTTGTTTTTGGGGGTTTTTTTTGTTTTTATTTTTTTAAGATTTTATTTATTTATTTGACAGAGAGAGACACAGCGAGAGAGGGAACAGAAGCAGGGGGAGTGAGAGAGGGAGAAGCGGACTCCCAGCAGAGCAGGGAGCCCGATGTGGGGTTCGATCCCAGGACCCTGGGATCATGACCTGAGCTGAAGGCAGATGCTTAACGACTGAGCCACCAGGCGCCCTATTATTCCCTTGTTAAAATGTATAAAATATATACTATGTCTACCTTTCAAGGCTTTTATAATCTTCCATTTTCCTAGTTCAGCATCCTTTTAATAATTTTTTTAAGATTTTATTTATTTGACAGAGAGAGAGAGAGCACAAGTAGGCAGAGTGGCAGGCAGAGCGAAAGGGAGAAGCAGGCTTCCAGCTGAGCAAGGAGCCCGATGCAGGGCTTGATCCCAGGACCCTGAGATCATGACCTGAGCCGAAGGCAGACACTTAACCGGCTGAGCCACCCAGGTGCCCTTAATAATTTCTAACAGACATCCTCTACTGCAGGAATTTAGAATAGATGCCTTGTGGCCCCCATAAATAAAACATTCATCCTGAATATGTCCTTTCAGTGTTGCTGTTTTCTCTATGGAACTCTTTCATCCTCCTTCTGCTGATCTAAACAATCCTGCTCCTTTAAGATTTTCCTCTCCCAGAAAAACATCCTCCAAAACTCCAGCTTTTAGTACCCTTCTACTCTTATTATAATTTTAGTTAATACTACAGAACGCAGACTACATCATATTCTCTATAGTGTTACTGTGGTGCTCATAGGCATTAGTACTCTCTTCTCAACTAGATGGTAAGTTTATTTTATTTTTTTAAAAGATTTTATTTATTCATTTGTCAGAGTGAGAGAGAGAGCACAGGCAGGGGAGCAACAGGAAGAGGGAGAAGCAGGCTCCCTGCTGAGCAGGGAGCTCGATGTGGGACTTGATCCCAGGACCCTGGGATCATGACCTGAGCCAAAGGCAGACACTTAACTGACTGAGCCACCCAGCCATCCACAACTAAATAGTTAAGTTTATTACAATATATATTGTGGTAGAATCTGCCACCCCAAAATATGCCACTTTGGAATAAGAATTATTTTGAGCTAAAAGCACTTAAAAAACAGCAGATACAAAAAGAGTGACCTTCCCTTTCTTCCTGGAAGCAGGAGATAAAACTCCCATGTGAAAGATGTCCTCCCCATATGAGGAAGAAAGAAAACATTCTTTTTTTTTTTTTTTTAAAGATTTTATTTATTTATTTGAGAGAGAGAGAGAATGAGAGACAGACAGCATGAGAGGGAGGAGGGTCAGAGGGAGAAGCAGTCTCCCTGCCAAGCAGGGAGCCCGATGCGGGACTCGATCCCAGGACTCCAGGATCATGACCTGAGCCGAAGGCAGTCGCTTAACCAACTGAGCCACCCAGGCGCCCGAAAGAAAACATTCTTATCACCAGAGATAGGGAGTGAGGCTGAGAGGAATCTGTGCAAACAGACCTCATTAAAATAACTCATCTTCCTTTAGCCTCCCCATATATTTTAGTTATGTTTCCACATTGCCTCTCTTTGCTCAACATAGTATAAAAGCATTTTGGTTTTGCCATTTCTCTGAGTCATCATTTCCTTATGAGGTTCCCATGTCACATAAAACTTGTATTAAAACAATCCCATTTACAATGCACCAAAAGTAATAAAATACCTAGGAATAAACCTAAACAAGGAGGTGAAAGACCTATAGTCTGAAAACTATAGAACACTGATGAAAGAAAATGAAAAAGATACAAACAAATGGTAAGATATACCATGCTTATGGATTGGAAGAATAAATATTGTTAAAATGTCCATACTACCCAAGGCAATCTACAGATTCAATGCAATCTCTATCAAAATACTAATAGTATTTTCCACAGAACTAGAATAAATAATCCTAGTATTTGTATGGAACCACAAAGGACCCTAAATAGTCAAAGTAATATTAAAGAAGAACAAAGCTAGGGGTATCACAATCCCAGATTTTAAGATGTACTATACAGCTATAGTAATCAAAATAGTATGGTACTGGCACAAAAACAGACACAGATCAGTGGAACAGAATAGAAAGCCCAGAATAAACACACCTATAATGGTCAGTTAATCTATGACAAAGGAGGCAAGAATATCCAACGGGGAAAAGACAGTCTTTTCAGTAAAAAATGTTGTTGGGAAAACTGGACAGCAACATGTAAAGGAATGAAACTGGACCACTTTCTCACACCATACACAAAAATATACTCAAAATGGATTAAACAGCTAAATGTGAGACCATAAAACTTCTAAAAGAAAAAATATAGGCAGGGCGCCTGGGTGGCTCAGTCGTTAAGCGTCTGCCTTCGGCTCAGGTCATGATCCCAGGGTCCTGGGATCGAGTCCCACATCGGGCTCCCTCCTCGGGGGGAAGCCTGCTTCTCCCTCTCCCCCTCCCGCTGCTTGTGTTCCTGCTCTCGCTATCTCTGTCTCTGTCAAATAAATAAAAAAAATCTTTAAAAGAAAAAACATAGGCAGTAATCTCTTGGATCAGCAACATGTTTATGGATATGTCTCCTCAGGCAAGGGAAACCAAAATAAAAAGTTTTTGCACAGCAAAGGAAATCACCAACAAAAAAAAAGGCAACCTCATGGATGGGAGAAGAGATTTGTAAATGATATATCTGATAAGGGGTTAATATCCAAAGTATATAAAAAACCTGTACTACTCAACACCAAAAAAAGTAAATAATCTGATTTAAAAATAGGCAGAGGAAAGAACTTATCAAACTCAACACCCAAAGAACAAATAATCCAATCAAGAAATGGGCAGAAGACATGAACAGACATTTCTGCAAAGAAGACATCCAAATGGCCAACAGACACATGAAAAAGTGCTCAACGTCACTCGGCATCACGGAAATCCAAATCCAAACCTCAATAAGATACCACCTCACACCAGTCAGAATGGCTAAAATTAATAAGTCAGGAAACGACAGATGTTGGCGAGGATGCGGAGAAAGGGGAACCCTCCTACACTGTTGGTGGGAATGCAAGCTGGTACAGCCACTCTGGAAAACAGTATGGAGGTTCCTCAAAAAGTTGAAAATAGAGCTACTGTACAACCCAGCAATTGCACTACTGGGTATTTACCCCAAAGATACAAATGTAGGGATCCGAAAGGGTACGTGCATCCTGATGTTTACATGTCCACAATAGCCAAACTGTGGAAAGAGCCAAGATGTCCATCAATGGATGAATGGGTAAAGAAGATATGGTATATATATACAATGGAATATTATGCAGCCATCAAAAAAAAAAATGAAATCTTGCCATTTGCAACGACATGGATGGAAATAGAGGGTATTATACTAAGTGAAATAAGTCAATCAGAGAAAGACATGTATCATATGATC
>NW_027915581.1:0-1408 GCF_054177405.1 Leptonychotes weddellii
CCCTAGCCCCTAGACAGTGTCCTTCTTCCTGAGGCCACCCACATATCCCGGTGTGGGGATGGGCAGGGCCCTGTGGGGAGCTCTGTGGCCTAAGTTAGCACTTGACAGATGCCCCCAGGTGATGTGGGACAAAATTCCCTCAGACTATTCCCAGGGGATTGTGAAAGCTGACAACCTCAGTCTGGGGTGGGGGTCGGGGGCCTGCCTCCTGGAGCCCCAGGGGTCTGCTCTTGTTGAGCAGAGGGAGAGAGACAAGACCTACTGGGCTTTCGGCAGAGCCCCGCCAACAGAAGGCAAACTCGCCTTGGTTTGGGGTCAGGAGCACTCCCCTCCAGGGCAACCCTGAGCCTGGCTCTCGCATACATGATGTTCTGGACCACCTCCCGCCTGCTCAAGCCCCTGCCCCACCTCCACCTCGTGCTCCCCCCAGTTGCTCCAGTTTGTCCTGTCCAAGACCTGTCAGTCAGCCCCCATCACGACATGAGGAACCCCTTCTACTAAGCCTTTCGGTATCCCCTACTGGCCACGCATTGGCTGAATCCTGACATTTCAGGAAAAGGCTCACCTGGACATCCCTGACCCCAGGGGAGAAACTGAGGCCCAAGGCCATGCACCGGCCAGAAGTCCAGGCTGGAGCGTGGGCGGGTGCTGAGTCTGAGCGCCCCCCCGCCCCATGCTGTGTGCTCGCGGTGACCTTCAGACACTGGATTTCTACAGAACCCCGCGGCGTACCCCTCCCTCCCAGGGTCCACGCGGCAGCCCTTCTTGTGAGGACTCCAACCTCAGGCAGACGGCACCTGTCACGTGGTTGCTTTGTCTGATGAAGACCGCCGGTGACCTCCGGCCCCCTCCTGGGGGACAGAACACCCCCAACAGACCTGTGAGGCCTCGGGGGTCAGACAGCACCCCTCCCTACCCGCCCCCCCCGCAGGGAATAGCTGCTCCCAAGGCGTTTCCCCTCTGCCTGTCCACAGCCAGGTGGTGTGCACACCCTGGCCACTCAGGTCCCAGAACCGTGGTCCCCACCTCTGCTCTGGGATCCAGCCGTCACCTGGAACCAGTTAACCACTCCCCACCAGCATCTTCAGGCGCTGGGGCTGCCAGGGCCCCTGGAATGAACCACTCCTCAGGAAAGCCTGACAGACACGTCCCATTCTGCCACATGCCCGTGGCCCCTGGCTCTGCTCAACATGACATGTTGTGAGGCGGCCCGGGTACCTGGGCGCCCCGGGCCCTGCAGCGTCCTTCTGCCCTCCCGCTTCCACCCGAGTCACCTCCTCGTCCCCGGGGCCAGCAGAGGGTGAGGCAGGGCAGACAGCCGGGGGCCGGGTCGTGCTCACTGAGGCTCAGCTGTGAATACCCTGTGACCCAGCACGCTGATCTTGGGAATTATCCAGAGAAATGAGCA
>NW_027915582.1:0-230 GCF_054177405.1 Leptonychotes weddellii
AGGGGAGTGGAGGAAATAAGCAAAGAAGTGGACAAGAAAAATGTTCTAGAACTGAAGAGTGCCAAACCATAAGGTCACTTCAGACTTCTGCTTGGACCTGGTATAATGTCTGCTCACATTCCACTGGCCAAAATCATCCCAGATTGGTGGAGTGGGGGAACACAATTTTCCTGCAGTGAAGTATGGTGAGGGTGGGGAAAGAATAAATAGCTGTGGACTAATTATACAAT
>NW_027915583.1:0-230 GCF_054177405.1 Leptonychotes weddellii
AGTCAAGCCATCACTCCTGTTGGATATACTTCTGTTCTCTCTTCTTGAATCCTATTTATTTCTACTCTGGTCTCACCTTCTTTTGCTCAGGGTCCATCACTTCCAACCCAATCAGAAACACTTCTTTGCAAGTTTCTCCCCCCGTCCCCAACACACAAGTTAATTATATTCCATCACTTCTGCCTAGAGGGAACTCACCGTAACTCTGTGACAAACACCCTAATTTGTCA
>NW_027915584.1:0-230 GCF_054177405.1 Leptonychotes weddellii
ATGTTTGTTATGGGGAACTTAAAGAAGTAAGGAGAGAAACTGATGGAGCTCTAGTCAAAGTATTCTGACATGCCCTAAGATGCTTTTACAAAAAGCCCATACAAATAGCACTAAAGGTATAAACGGCGGAGAAAAGAATGAAGACCCTCAAGGCATTGTCCATAAGGTAGAAGAAAAAATTGTCTTGATACGGGTAAGACTGGGATGACATCTTGGAAAAAGTAAACAGC
>NW_027915585.1:0-230 GCF_054177405.1 Leptonychotes weddellii
AATAATACATTATATGTTAAAAAAAAAAAGGAAGAAGATAGTAGGAAGGGGAAAATGAAGGGGGGAAATCGGAGGGGGAGACAAACCATGAGAGACTATGGACTCTGAGAAACAAATTGAAGGTTCTAGAGGGAAGGGGGGTGGAGGGATGGGTTAGCCTGGTGATGGGTATTAAAGAAGGCACGTATTGAATGGAGCACTGGGTGTTATACGCGAACAATGAATCATGG
>NW_027915586.1:0-230 GCF_054177405.1 Leptonychotes weddellii
CCAGGATACTGTGGAAATGAAGGAATGTGACTTTTTTTTTTATTTAAGATTTTATTTATTTGACAGAGAGAGAGATAGCAAGAGCAGGAACACAAGCAGGGGGAGTGGGAGAGGGAGAAGTAGGCTTCCCACTGAGCAAGGAGCCCAATGCAGGGCTCGATCCCAGGACCCTGGGATCATGACCCGAGCCGGATGCAGACACTCAACGACTGAGCCACCCAGGTGCTCCA
>NW_027915587.1:0-230 GCF_054177405.1 Leptonychotes weddellii
CTCCCAGCACAGTTCTTGGTTCCCAGAGGCCTCTGCTTGGGAGTATCTGACATTAGTGAGCCTCAGCATCTATCCATAAACCAGAAGAATAGAGGCCTTTCTAGGACACTTTGTGACACTTCAGGCAAAACCCTCAAAAATCCTTAAATAATATACCAGATACATTGCTCAGTTTTTCTACCTATAAGTAGCGATTTAATCTAGACCAAGGTTTTACAGAAGTATTTTAA
>NW_027915588.1:0-230 GCF_054177405.1 Leptonychotes weddellii
AGTTACTTTAGGTAAATATATGTATCTTTTTCCTTTTGGTTTGAATTTAATTTCATTGGCAGCTATTGTCATATATCAGATAAAAAAGATAATATAATGGATGACTGATAGATAGTAAAGAGATGAAGAACTATAATTAGATTAGCAGTGTTTTTAAAAACTCCTAAAAGCAAAGCCATATGAGCAAATAAAAGGCTAACCTCACACTTTTGTTTTTATAATATTTGGTA
>NW_027915589.1:0-230 GCF_054177405.1 Leptonychotes weddellii
AAAAGAACAAACTTGAAGGCAATTGCTTTTTTTTTTTTTTTTTTTAACATTTCCTGATACCTCTTCTAAACAACTGTATCCCACCATTAACATTATTCATCACTCTGTTTAGGATGACATGCATTTTCCACAGAGAAACTGTATTCCAGTTGGTTTTCTTTCAGTGGGGCCTTCCTAGAGGTATTCTCTAAACTCCTCAATGGGGAAACAAAAAATAGTCAACTAAATAT
>NW_027915590.1:0-230 GCF_054177405.1 Leptonychotes weddellii
GAAAATTGAAACAGTAATCAAAAACCTCCCCAAAAAACAAGAGTCCAGGGCCAGATGGCTTCCCAGGGGAATTCTACCAAACATTTATTTTTTTTTTTAAAGATTTTATTTATTTATTTGACACAGAGAGAGAGAGCACAAGCAAGGGGAGTGGCAGGCAGAGGGAGAAGCAGGATCCCCACTGAGCAGGGAGCCCGACACGGGGCTCGATCCCAGAACCCTGGGATCAC
>NW_027915591.1:0-230 GCF_054177405.1 Leptonychotes weddellii
AAGTGGCCTAAGTTAGGAACTCAAATGAATCAATATGGAAATAAGTACTATAAGACAGGGTTGCGGGGGGAGCTCTGAACGGAAGCAGAGATATTCTGAATGAGAACAGTTGTATAATTTTACAAAGCATTATATCCATGATATATTTATATGAAGGATAGAAAACAAAAGATTAACAAACACTATCCCTAAGTAGTGGGGTTTTCTTCTTCTTTTTACTTATCAGATTG
>NW_027915592.1:0-1408 GCF_054177405.1 Leptonychotes weddellii
TGAATCAAGCACTGCCTTTTCTTTTTCTTCACCATGATATTTATTCTTATTATAACCACTTAGAAATTAGATCCTTTAGCATGTCACTACAACTGATTAGCTAATATCTTATTTATGGAATTTAAATATACTTTGAAATGTGAGAATAAGCTGTTTTTCAAGTGATTTTCTTGAACAACTGAAAACTATGTTTAAGCTTCAGTTTAGGCAAGAAGTTTTCTCAAGGTCATATTAGAAAGAAAAATCCACCACATAATGGTGCCCATCAATGCAAAAGTGTCTTAATAATGGATATTAATAAAACACACCGCATACATATAAAATGAAGAAATATGCTAAAAGACATTTGATAAAACTGAAAACATATTTCTGATAAAAGCTTGTAGTCTAGTACAAACAGAAGAATACATTGTTAACAAGATACCTTACATCATCAACTTATATTCTATTCCACAATGAAACTATTAGGCCCTTTAATTAAAATCTGGAATATGACAGATATACTTTCTAGTGCCATTATTAAAGAAATGAGATATAGTTAGTAAAATGTATCACAATTATTACTATTGTAGATTATTTGAATGTCTATATATATATACTATATAAAGTATATAGCAAATGTAATTTTTTGACATTGTGTAATAAAAATGTCAGTATTTGAAAGGTCTTCATTATTAAATGAATCAATATAAATTCATTCAAAGTGCAAGACAGACCAATGGACTTTAATGAAAGTACAAAAAGTTTACTGATTTCTGTTTAGACTACTTGTGGATTAGTGGTGTAGTGTCAGAGAAGAATATCTACAACTACCTAAAAAATATATTCTTTCTTCCCCCTTTTCCACATGTATATCCAAGTTAGGCTAGAACTTGTACATACTGAAAAGAAAGCAACATATCACAATAGTTTGAGTACAAAAGCAAATGTGCAAATTTAGGAGTTTTTCATTGATTCAGATATTATGGACAATGCTGTTCTCACTAATTTATTTTTGTTTTTTAAATATATTATCCATATATATATATTATTTGTATTCATTTGTGCTTATTGTTATCTTATTTCATTTTTTTATTATGTTATGTTAATCACCATACATTACATCATTAGTTTTTGCTGTAGTGTTCCATGATTCATTGTTTGCGTATAACACCCAGTGCTCCATGCAGAACGTGCACTCTTTAATACCCGTCACCAGGCTAACCCATCCCCCCACCCCCTCCCCTCTAGAACTCTCAGTTTGTTTTTCAGAGTCCATAGTCTCCCATGGTTCATCTCCCCCTCTGATTTACCCCCCTTCATTCTTCCCCTCCTGCTATCTTCTTCTTTTTTTTTTTTTTTTAAACATATAATGTATTATTGGTTTCAGAGGTACAGGTCTGTGATTCAACAATCTTACCCAATTCAT
>NW_027915593.1:0-230 GCF_054177405.1 Leptonychotes weddellii
CAAGGTCAAGTGCCAAGATCAACAGGGCACGAGGCAGAAAAGAGCCACAAGCCAATTAAAATTGCACAGTGCACCCGGGACCCAGCAGTTGGATTACAGCCGGAAGCAGGTTTTCTGCCCTTCCCCTGTCCCAGGAGAAGGAGACAGAGGCTTCACACAAAAGAAGCATTAGTGTGTTAGTAAGCTGTGCGTCACAAAAGAGGTGGCGAATGTTGTGATCTACTCGGTGA
>NW_027915594.1:0-230 GCF_054177405.1 Leptonychotes weddellii
AAAGTGGTCGCTTTTCTTTTTTTTTTTTTTCTTTTTTTTATTTATTTATTTTTAAAGATTTTATTTATTTATTTGAGAGAGAGAGAGTGAGAGACAGAGAGCACGAGAGGGAAGAGGGCAGAGGGGGAAGCAGACCCCCCCTGAGCAGGGAGCCCGATGCGGGACTCGATCTCGGGACTCCAGCATAATGACCTGAGCGGAAGGCAGTCACCTAACCAACTGAGGAAAGT
>NW_027915595.1:0-230 GCF_054177405.1 Leptonychotes weddellii
AGGCTTCCTGCGGAGCCCAATGTGGGGCTCAATCATGACCTGAGCCGAAGGCAGACGCTTAACGACTGAGCCACCCAGGTGCCCCTTTTGATTCTCTCTTGCAGCCACACTCCTCCCCTCTGTAAGTACTTCAGTTGGTTAGAGTTCCCCTGGAAAGTGGAACCCACAGAACTGAAGTCAGCTGAAAAGTAGTCCAGCCATCTTTTCAGACATGTGAATTTGGAGGTAGC
>NW_027915596.1:0-230 GCF_054177405.1 Leptonychotes weddellii
GTAAAGCAAATATTAACAGACCTAAAGAGAGACGGTGGCTTCCAGGTTACATCCTTGTACATAAGGAAGATCTTCTGCTCCTTTTCATTATTTCATTAGGATCCGTCCTCACAGAAGAAAGTTTACATTTGCCGAACACCTCTTGTATACCACCAACTCAATGGAAACTATTCATTATTTCTCCAACTCTATGAGATAGTGTTTTTGTGTCCCCATTTTGCAGGTAAGAA
>NW_027915597.1:0-230 GCF_054177405.1 Leptonychotes weddellii
AACAATTTCAAGGGGCCTGACCAGAACCTATCATACTGAAGAAGCCTCACGGCTGGGAAGTGAGACCGTAAACCACTTCCGGGGCGCCTGGCTGGCTCGGTCAGAAGTGCGAGCAACGCTTGATCCCAGGGTCAAGAGTTTGAGCCCCACATGGGGTATAGAGATTACCTCAATACTTAAAACTTAAAAAAAAAAAAAAATCTAAACCCACTTCCTTAGAGAGATGAGGC
>NW_027915598.1:0-230 GCF_054177405.1 Leptonychotes weddellii
CATGATCCCAGGGTCCTGGGATCGAGCCCCGCATCGGGGTCCCTGCTCCGCGGAAAGCCTGCTTCTCCCTCTTCCACTCCCCCTGCCTGTGTTCCCTCTCTCGCTGTGTCTCTTTTTGTCAAATAAATAAATAAATAAAATCTTAGTAATTAATAAAGTTGAATCAAGTACTTTTTCTTTCTTTCTTTTTTCCAAAGGTGAAGGCAAGGGTTTCTTGGCGCTATGGCTCA